>NC_143387.1:41803327-41953327 GCF_980474605.1 Leiobunum rupestre
CAAAGATAATTTAAACTCGTACCCTAGATTCGAAATCACTCTCTTGCGCGTTGCCGATAGTGTTTTCCCACTTCCCGCCGGAACTCAGAAAAAATTCGCTCGATGGTTTGCGCCTTACCGTAACCGATGGAGCCCGATTTTTCTGAGGTCACGTGCCGGAAGAGGGTAAACACTTTGTAACAAAACCGTCAATTGGAAAGCTCTCAGTATTCGAATCTAGGGTACGAGTTTAAATTATCTTTGATTATACTGCCAAAGCAGTTGTCGAAGTTCTGGCAGAAACTTTCGGCAAGGGGCAAGACAGTCGTGGAGGATTTTATGGAAATAAATATTTAGGATGTTAAAATAATCCTAAAAATTTATTATTATTTGTTTATTGTGCAAATAAAAATAATAGTTATTACAAAAATTTAAACTGAGCACAACACATGTCATTACTAAATATGTGAAGAAATATCAGACGATTTTCAGTTTCTATATTTTTCGGTTGCAACTTTCAGCTGTTGTGCAGAGAGAATTTTGAAGGAGCAGACAGCTTTTATATATTCAATTAAAAACTCGGTCGGTAGGCGGCGATACTTGTGAACAAATTTTAAACTACGCCTATTGGATTTATCGATGAGCGTACGCGATTTGTAGCAATATCCTCCTAGTATCCACACACGACGGCCAGGGAGTCAGGGACGTCATTTGGGCGAAAAAAGCTAACGAATAAATTTGCATATAATTTACATTAGGAACGTTTAATTTCATGTATTCATTGTTTTGGCTTGAATGTTATTATTGTAATTGTGGAATAACTATATCGATTAAAAACCCAAAAAATATTAAATTTGGCGCATTTTTGCCCTTTAAAAAGACCTGTTTTCCCAAAAAAAACGTCACAGCGATTTATTGAAACTATTATAAATTAATTAATGATTTATAAATAAGTAATTTTTACGTTTAATATCTTTAGGCGGAATAAAACACGGTAACTGTCCAGCCGTGATCAGGCCCAACAAGAGAATGGGGAAGCCGGTACAATAACCGGGGCCCGTGTTTGAACAAACGAGGTATACTTCTCCCGGGTTTCTCTCCGAAAAAGTGTGACTATCTCCAGTAGAAACGGCTCTTTTGGGGCCCGGGCCCGCTCTACACGATTCATTTCCAGCCCTAGATGAACTAATAGACCTTTCTACGTATTAGCGTATTTATGAACCTTGACCTTTCTATATAAAGTAATATTGACCTTCTTGTTTTGATGTTGCTGCTGCGTCATTGGTGACGTATCGATGACGTTTTACTACGAAAAGTCCTGGACATAAGAGCAAATTTGACGAGGCACACGGTTTTTAAGCATAAACTGAACTGAACTTCTACGAATTTGGTGACGAAAGAGCTACATAAAAACAAGTTCAGCAAGCGTAACTTATTTTATAGAAAGGCCTATTAGATTTGAAAGCACAGAAGTAACTAAGAACTGAAAATATTCTATACCACTTGTTGTACTTCTCAAACTGAGGGAATAGACTGGCTCCCTCTAGTGCATATATTTTCATATATTCGTCTATAAATCACAATTAATTATTTATTGTTATTATTAATATAAACTAAAATGATTTACTCAGCGAGTGCAATTAAAAAAATTATTTTACCATTTTTGTATCTTCAATCAGCACTGGGGGGAATCCCATTTTTTTGCATTTTCCAGATGGCGCTACAGGCAGCGTTTCCAGATCATGAGTCATTCATGTCAGCAGGGGGTAATGTTTACCGCACGTGTTCTTACACCACTAAGCTGTGACTGCTTTTTTTGCGAATAGTCGATTTTATAAAATGTCTTTACGCTTGCCCAACTTGTTGAAATGTTGCCCTGGAATAGTTCAACCAATGCCTAAGAATGAGTTCATTAGTGGGAGAGAAAACGGATCCACAGCTGAAGCGGGGAGGCAACATTTCAACAAGATGGCCAAGGTTATTTTATAAAAAGAACTATTACGTGGTACCATGTCTTAACCATGAAATAAACAACGCATATTTTCACCGAAAACAACTTTAATGCAGTGTACAAGTTCACACAAAAGCCCTAAAATATTGTACTATTTTACTTCGTAAGTAGGCGGTACGATACACATTTTTAAATTGAATTTCTTGATATATTAGCGTTTACTTTTATCTACGGGATATTTTTGGCTCTGGTTGGGTTGAACGTGTACCAAATTTAATATTTGAAATACAGAAGCTACTTATAGTAAAATATGGCTGAAATATATTTTCCAAAACAATGAAGATTATATTTAGACTAATCAATCACAGTGTACCAGTATGTAAGAAACTACTCGGTGAAACGGTTAATTCTTTTTTTTTAAATCACATACTGTTATCATTATCACACAAAAAATAACGATTTTTCTTCAGAAAAAAATTAGGAATGACATTGTTTTATTTTATACGTTGAACATTCGTTAAAACGTTGTGACTTTTACGAAGTTCCTAAACTTACGTAAAAATTAACGAGGAAAAAAATCTATAAGAAAAAAAAGAGTGGGCAGAATCTTAAAGCGCTCCGGTGTAGCACCAATAAATTACTTAGGCCTCAATTCAATTAGCAGAGTCTTAAAAATATTTATAAAATTAAGCTCGAAGTTTAAAATATTCTTTGTTTGTATTTTTTTTAAAATGCCCCTATTAAAATGGACGTCGCGTGTGTAAATGTATAGTTAAATTTCGTATAATGCGTCTCGATAAAAATTCTCCAGTCTAAAGGCTTTAAAAAAATTCCGCCATTTTCTTCGCGTAAGGGCAAAATGGCGGCTCAATTAAAAATAGGCGCTCTCGCGTTTTCTCCTAGGATGCTCAATAAAAAGTAGGCCCATTGTGTATTATAAAATGAATTTCTTTGCTAAATAGGTAGAGAGACGTACGTTTTTCTCGAACTGCGTTTGTGGGGGTTTTTTTTTACATCTAATGGCATTTGAAGGATTGGTTTTTTAATATTTGTCACATAACGTCGGGGTTAGGTGAAAATTAGTGCGACTTGTCGATGGGTATCATTCTCTCCTTGTTTCCTTCGAGAGCCGGTAACGGTGTTTCCACAGTGAGGACTCCGTCTTTGGAAAGAGAAGATCGAATCATCTCCGGATTGGTTCCTTTGGGCATCAAGAATTCCCGGTTGTATTCTCGGTACACCGAACGGTTTTCCGATTTCTCTTCGTGTTTGGCATGAACCTGTAACGAACCAAAATCCCCCTCTTCATTAGTTCTCCCTCGACATTTTTTTATTTCCAAGATTATCCGTGCCTCCTGCCGCCCCCAAAATTGCTATTTTTAAAGCGAACACTCGCTGAAAAACAATGGGAAATTATTTAGCTCAAACCCGCTCCACCCCCCTCCCCCACCACCCCTTTTCTTCTACGCCTTTGCGATCAATTTGGTGAATATTATGAAGTTTCATTTTTAGTCCCTGAAATCTGTCGATTAAGTTTAACTAATGCGGCGTGCTTTTAGGTAGTTGCGTATGACGGGTCTAGAGGTGCTACACCCCCTTTTGGGAGTTTTAGCACTTCAAATCCCCCAAATTTTGAGAAAATCGCTTTCTGGACAAACATTGTCTTGTTTATGACATCAAGAACGTATTTAGGTACATAAGAGCCTTGAACGGTAACAATGCCTCTAAATGCCATGCTTTTCAGTTTTAAAATCTGCATTTGGGTTCGATCCCAGCTTGTGGCACTGGGTGCAAACTCGGAACAAATCCTTCCGCGTTGAGTGTGCAAGTTCTCTCCCCACTGGTTAAAGGGGTTTTCCCTCAAGTTCTTCGGTTTCCCCTTCCCTTAAAAACTTGTTGAGGTTAACGGTAATAGTTAGTGTAGGGAGCTGTTGGCTGGCGTAGCACGAAGGGCTTTCCACCACCCTCCTACTCATTGTAACCCGGCCACCTGTTTAAAGGCATTAAAAGTCGCTCGATGACTTGGGCTTAAGGTGGTGCCTTGGTTATTAGCCTAGTTGAGATAGTATACCAAATGTGGTCGACCAATCTAAAATATTAGTAGTTTAACTTTTTATAAACTACATCATGTATTGAAATGAAATTATAATCATTTTATTGTAAATATGAAACGTTTTATCAAGAAACTATTTACCCACTGATCCGTGGATTTCAACCCGGGTCATTGGATTTAAAATTATATCCTAGGGCGTGGTCATCCTCAGTAGCGTAAAAGCACTGCCTTGGTTTAACGTTCTTATGGGCCTAAATATGTTCTTGATATCATATCTCTATTTCCGTTGTGTAATTCTAAACGAGGTAAATCAGTCGGATTTTATAATTTTAATGCAATAATCAAGTAACAGAATTCAGAAATGATGTATTAGCGTGTTAAAAAAAAGTCGGTGAAAAGATGGCGAATCTCTTTGGAGCTTGCCAGTCTTATTACGTTTTTCAAGCCCTTATAAATTTGGCTTCCGTCGAGGAAATTCAACACCGGCTTTTTAAAATCCGATTTTTTTCCCGCTGATGGCTTTGGAGACATTTCCGGTGACGTCTCGCAATTGTGATTTTAAGTCTGCCCTATTTAGAATCCACCTTGTTCGAGGGATATTCCGGGAAAAATCTTCGCGTCGTCTGAAATAAAATCTGCAAACGCTGTAATTTTATATCGCACTACATAACCGCTAGCAGAAATATATAATAAGTCCGAAAGCTCCAATAACCGCCATGTTAAAAATCGCGAAGCAAAGAGTTCGCCCTAAATTAAAAAAATCCGAGCTCTGAAAATAGGGTCAGTCACAAATACATTGCGTAAAAGCAGTGCCTTCTTTCTTCGACGCAGTGGCGACATCTCCCGTTGGGCATTGTAACTCTTCCCGAGGTTAAGCCACCGCCCGAAAACGTGTACATTTGTGTGTACAGTCAGCACCTTTAACAAGTTCCAAATAGTCGTTTTTTGGTGCTGGCTTAACCTCTATGTTTTGTTTTATAGAAAAAAAATTGTAACTACAGAAAATTTTGAAAGACGTTATTAATAATTAAATTAAAATTATAATAATGTTTTATCACAAAAATAAAGTTTTAAAGGACTTTAAAAAAAACCGAAAACGATTAAGTTTCAGTCTCATCAGAGTTGGGATCCCGCGACGTTCCAGTCAACGAAACCGTTAAGCTTGTTTTCCACTGGCGCGCGCAACGACGCGTTTCTCAGCTTTGAAACGTTCAAACGTTTTACGCTAAGATGATCGCTCAAGATTACATCGCGTAAAAAAAATCAGTACTCATCCGCCACGGTTATATAGTTCCACAATGGATCTCCCTTAATACTCAATTTAACTAAGCTTTTATACACGCCCCTCCCTCTACCGAACTGACTAATTAAAATCTAAAAACTAGGTATTTAAAAAAAATTGGCAAAAAATATTTAAAAATTAAAAAACAGGATTACTCATTACTTTTTAAAACTAGTAAAAAAATAATAATTTTGAAACTATATCGGCGATAATTTAAATATATGTATTACAAATAACGTTTAATATTATCTTTCGATAAAAAATTAAAATAAGCTTAAGTCGATTTACTTGGTTTTGGAACTAAGTTATAGCAGACGATGTTTTCACGAGAATTTCCCCCTTATTTCAACTTGCTAAGCCTTGCCGCGTAAATCTGGAATAAGGAGGATTATTTTTAAGACTACGCGCTTTTGGAATTAGTCGCTTTAGCTACGTAACAGTTTTGTAAAACCCCAATAGCGTGGGTGAGGGTGTTGAAGTTTAGGCCAACCTTTCAAGGATTTAACCGCGCGTCTTTTCAGAGGTACTTATTGTCAAGAAAATTCCGGAACTTGACCTTCTAGTTTGTAAGCGCTCTTCGCCGTTGGCAGTCTGGTGATGTTGAAGGAGAGTCGTGCCTTATATAAATAGATAGACATTCCGTACGGTTCCAGAGGCACGCTTGACGTCACGTGAGCCAGTCAAAGCCGGGTGCCGCGCGGGGTTTCGAGCAAATAGAGAAGGATACTTGGCGAATCACCCGGCTCGACTAGAGGCTAAAAGCCGTAAACAAATTATAAAGGTTTCCTCTCATTTGAGTGAAGCGCGACATGACAGGGCAACGAGCCAATGAACATTTTCGCTGCGAGGACGCTCGGGGGGCGAACATGACATTCATATTCCTATTTTAATTTCAAATATAAGGCTTGTCAGAGGCAAGGTAACTCGGACAAGTTATGATTCCGCCTAAAATTGCGAGTCTCCTTTCGAATTAAGTCCCCTAGAAAAGCGAAGGCTCTTATTTTATTAATATTAGGATTTGTGCCAGTGGCACCTAAATGTCACTGTTTAAGAGAAAGGTACATTCCAATGTAAGAAAAATTGCAATAGACGAATTAAAAAAAACATTCAAATATTGTAACCGTCGAAAACTGGGTCTAGAGGGAATCTTTTAGCGTTTTCCATTTGACTGCTCTCGAGCGCTCTAGATCGATCTGATTAACATTTTATGTTCCATTTGCGTGCTCGGATCTGCTCCGATCAAGTTTCGCGTGTTCCATTTCCCGCTCTCGGGATCGCCCAAAACTGATCTGTCGATTTTGACAGATCAACGGATCGAGATCGAGATCGGAGCAAATTTTTGCGTGTTAATTTTAGTTTTGTTGGCAAAATGGCAGACCAAGACGCGAAAATTAATATTACTAGCAGATGAAAAACAACAAAGCGCGGGAATATGTTATTG
Source organism: Leiobunum rupestre (assembly GCF_980474605.1). Lineage (NCBI taxonomy): Eukaryota > Metazoa > Arthropoda > Arachnida > Opiliones > Sclerosomatidae > Leiobunum > Leiobunum rupestre. Next base: position 41,810,034 of record NC_143387.1, read on the forward strand.
TTATGTTCCATTTGCGGTTTTACTCTCGTCGATTGGGGCGAGATCTATGACGTCAGAGACAGATTCGGAGCGGTAAATGGAACACGCCAAACTTGATCGGAGCAGATCCGAGCAATCAAATGGAACACGCCAAACTTGATCGGAGCAGATCCGAGCAATCAAATGGAAAACGCTATTAGAGCGAAGGGACACCGTGATTGGTTTGCTTTAAATCGTAGTACATTCATGCAGTGTTTCCACTTGGAGGGAAATAATCCCTTTTTTGGGGGAAATCGGAGAGCTAGAGCTCCAATTTTTTTAGAGAGGGAAAAAAGGTGACAATCGATTAATTAAAGTGCTATTATAACTTTATAAGTGATATGATAATGTGATATTAAACACAAGTGTTAACTCTGTAATGTTTAAAAAAATAAGTTGTCTAGTCTTGAAAAAAATAAATTTAAGAGTTTTAGAAAAATTATAAAATTTAATTATATTATTTATCAATTAATTAAAGGGGTAATTAATGCGTTTAAATTTAGTTTCCCGCGTGATTCGCGAGTGAAACTGCAGACAAAACGTCTTTTGAAAAGGGGGGAAATAGCGGGGAAAACGGCTTTTAAAAACGGGGAAAATCAAATTTTAAGTTACCTAAAAGAGGGGAAATTAAGTCGCCCGAGTGGAAACACTGCACGCATGCGCATTTACGATTTTTAGGTTTTTATTTTATTAAACATGGCTGCCCTTCAAAACATATTCACGAAAGTATCTTAATCATTGATCTCTTATATTTGTATGTAAAATTCAATGAATTATAGATAATTATTTTCAATAAACTGGAATAGACCTAAAACCATAATGTATTAAAATTAATCAGTTAAAAGGTAATAATAGCTTTATTTTGGTTAACGTTGAAGGTCTAATTTGAAACAGCCAAAATAAACGTTTAAAGGAGCTCTAAGTCTTTGGATTTGTTATAGCAGAAGAACTTTCAAAAATTGAATTGAAACGGAAAAAACCTTCAAAATAAATAATTTTTTTTTGGCGTCGGGTCCACGTCACCCCCCCCCCCCCCCCGCGAATCCAGCCAATGGTTTCCTTCCTGTTATAAAAGGGATTTGTATTTTAAAGGGAAAATAAATATTCATGCAGCAGGGACTTTAAATACTGTTTATGTTTACTTTTTTACGCTCGTTACTTCGATTTGTCCTTTTTCACCTATCACACGAACCCAAACCTTAACGTTCGCATTTCCCTGCTACTTGGTTTTGCGCTTGTTGCAGCCTAAGCCGCGGGCCAACTTAATGGAGCCCTTCCGGGGGCTAGTAGGCCACACTTTTAAGCTCTCTGGCGCTCTTTTAACTCATCGTAGGAAAATGAAAAAAAAAACAGGCATACTTCTCACCTCCTACAAATCCTTAAAATTTTGGCAAAAACTTTTGAAACACCCTGTAGAAGGGGAGGGGCTACCTAAAATTCGCACCGAAATTTTTAAATGAATCCGTGGTCCTTTAACTTTTGAAAAAAGGTCGATTTGAACGATTTTATTTTTGAGGTAATACAACGCGCACATATGGGCGGGTTCCATTAATGAATTCTAGTCGTAGCTGTGGGACCTCGATGGAGTGCACTTGGATTAATCTCGGTGCGTAAATCGCCCAAATCTCAACGAGATCTTCCCAAATCCCTCTGTCAATAGTTCCGTCGCTACATTTTATCGGTAAGTAACCGCTTTTGCGTGGCGCAGCCTCGGGGTCAGGGGTCAAGAGGGAACTCCTAGCGGGAAACGGGCGTTCTGGGGAACACTCGATTTCAAGCGCTTCTATCGCGAATTTGGCAGGCCCCAGGGGCCATTAGCTCCGACTAACGCGAAAGTGGATTGTGGGGGAGGTCTTTTTGCTCGATCGCAACGCCTACGTTCGGAGCATTGTTCTAAACAGAAACACTGGAGATTAATGTCGCGTTAAACCATAAGATTATAATTACTCCTTCACGAAAGTGTGTTACTGTAAATTTTTTACTGGAAGCTTTTTCTAGAATAAACGCAAATTTTTTGGTGGAGTTCGGACTAAAGGCTGGTTTCCACTTGGGTTAAAACTCCACGACGGTGAGCGTCGACACAAAAAATTCCAATTACACTTCGTTTCCACTAGCGAGCGTTACGGCAAGGACAGTAGATACAGGGACGAGAAAGCAGGGAAAAAAAATTCGATTTTAAACGTCTTCACATTAACGGGGAGTTAGATGTAAACAAACCGCGGCCATTGTTAAGACGTGGTTCGCCATGGACAGTATTATTGTAGTTATTTTCAGGGTTGGCAAAATCCTTGTTTTTTTCAAAAAGAACAAAAACAATGTTTTTCATTGTTTTAAACAAGATTCATTGTTTTTAACTGTTTTTAAATCAAACAATAAAAAACACATAATAAACATTAAAAATCTATGTTTAAAACACGTTTTAAACTATTCATTATACTTATGAATCAGACTCACGAGTAAACTCATGTAAAGAAATATTACGTATCATTAAACGTATTATCATAAGTGGCATAATTACCCTAAGTGTGTCAATAAGATGCATTTTTCAATGATACCTTGTTTAACGAAAGTGACGTAAATGACGTCATTTTTTCCAGTGACGAAATTTACGTAATGTGTTTGCGAAGCGGCGTCTGCGGCGCGAGCGTTAAAAATACCATATAGGGTACTTGAACGGAATTCGCGAGTCCTACGTTTCTTTGGTCTGTTTAGAACAAGCTCTAATTGAAGATTTTCTGTGGGAAAGGCTCCTATTGGCACACTTAGGGTAATTAATAATTATAAATAAACTCACAGGGAGAAGAACCAAAGAGTACACGCTTATTTAAACGAGCCAAGAATTTCGCTAAGCGTTGTTGACCAACCATTGACGGCCTTAGGGTTTTCGATGCCCCATGCAAATACTACCTAACCTGTAGTAGGGTTTTTAATATAGCTATCATCCTGGAATTTTCGGTCGCATAGTACTAAGAAAAGGGAAAATAGCTAGTTATCCACACATTGTTTTTAGTTTTGGTTTATTGAAATGTGCACGTCTGCAAACATAAATCATCACAAATAAACAATGTTATAAAAAATAAGAAATTAATTAGATACCTCTATAATCTTAAGACTTCCATCACATCATAAAATTTCAAAAAAATCGACCGAAATCCCTTAATTTTTATCTAGGAGTGCCGCCTAGTCGGTTTTAACCCGATCTGTCCAGACCGACTAAACAGCAACCCTACTTTTATCTCGCGCATAGGTAGGGTCCCAAATAGATGTATATTGGCAGCTATATACATTCTATTTAAACAAAAAGACAAAATTCAATGCGTTCGTAGGATTTTTGCACTGGTATTAAATTTACAAATCATATCGAGCCCTTTCAGTCGTTCTTTTCAGAGAATCTTAAAATCCAACTACCCGTTATCAATACAATTTACCTTTCTTAGAGCCTTGGAATGGTTTTTTCTACCTTTTCCCTCATATTGAATAACCAAAATCTTACAAAAAAAAACAATGAAAATTTACCGTATAAAAAACATGTTTAAAACAGATTGTTTAAAACGTTTAAAACAAATTGGTGTTTGCTTAAAATATTTGTTTTAAACGTGTTTTAAATACTTGTTTTAAACATTTTGTTTAAAACTTGCCAACCCTGGTTATTTTTTACCATTTTGATGTTAAATTAAAAATAAAACTACGAGCGTAAATAAAAAAATGCCCATTTGTTTTGAACACTTAAGCCTCGTCAAGAACCGCTAAAATTAGGTGACCACCATTTGTTTTTGTTTATATACAACTAACTCTCCTTGCGTTTAGGTCGTTTTAGGTGATATATCCAACAGAGGCCGCCAATACATTTTCTCGTCCCTGTATCTACTGTCCTTGGTTACGGCGCGTCACTTAAAAGGCAACACAAGTGGCCATGTAGGGGGGCGCTTGATTTGGAACTACGTTTTCTTCTACCAGTCGTAAGTTGGTTTTCCAAGGAGGATTTTATACCGAACGGAAATCTTATTCTCCTTGGTGTAGCCACGTGGTGCAATTTCGCTCTCATTCGCGAATTTTTCTATTTTTTAGCGCATTTATACAAAATAAATTCGGCAAATATGGTTCTGCTTTGACTGTAATTTACATCTGCCCCAATACTAGTTTTGGGTGAAGTAGGGTACGCGACGATTGTATTAATAGTTGTAGACTAAACTAAGATTTTAGTTTCTTATTATCTTATAAAATGTTTTCTATTTGTCATTTTTGTTTTTTCTCTAGTATTTTTTTATTCTACCATTAGGTTAGGTTAGGTTAGATCAAGGTTCAGTTAGGTTAGCAATTTCTGGTTCTTTTGTAGTTGATTCGTAATTAATTACCTTGTTTTCCATTGAAACCAGCCATCTTTGGCTCTTTGTAGCTTCTCCGAATGCACATTCCCTGTTTTTCATTGAAATAAAAAATTTGTTTCTTTTGTAGTTATTCCGTATTTAATTACTCTGTTTTCTATTGTAACAAGCCATTTCTCGCTCTTTTGTAGCTGCTCCGTATTTAAATACCCTGTTTTATAATGAAACAAGCCTTAGTTTAGTCTACAACTATTAATACAATCGTCGTTTACCCTAGGTCACCCAAAACTAGTATTGGGGCAGATGTAAACTACTTCCTCTGCTTTTTTTACACAGGGAAAGGCTATGGCAGATAACGCATGCGCAGTCGTTCTTTTTATCTGTAAGATAACTTACCCTCTGCATGGCCACTCGCGTTGCCCTTTAACTTTCGGACGTATTAAGGTTTTTACACGCGTAATGAAAAATGTATTATTATGATGCTAGTGGAAACCAAGCATAAGCCTTAGTTTACACTAGCGCATTTCTCAACTTTGGCACGTTCCAATTTTTCTACTCTCGCCAAGAAAAATACATTACAACATTATGGAAACAAAGATTAAGATGAAAATCAGCCTTCAGTCATTAGACCTTCGTCTAATTTGTTTAAAAAGGGAGTAGAAACTAAATAGAAAAATCGTTACGAATGATGTTTAACGTAAATAGCGCCAATGGTGTCCTCCCATTTTGCGGACCGCGTGTTATTGGTTAAGTAAAAAAATTATATTTTCGGGAAAGCAGTGCCGTTTGCGGACAAACGGTGTATTTATTTACTGTAGTTTTTCAACGTAATGCCTTCCTATAAATCCCTTTAATTTTACCTTATTTCTTATATTTTCCTATAATTTCACCAGTTTTCATTCATTTTACTGGTTGTACTTATTTTGATTTTCAATTTTATTTTCAATTTCCACCAAACAATAGTTGTCATAATACAAAAGAATAATAACTTTTGTTTTTCCATGTAGTATCCCATATTTTACTTTATTTGGCCTATTGTTACATTTTTCTCTATTTTGCCTATGGAAAATATAGGAAACACTTCCTAAATTTTCCTTTATTTTACGCATTTTGTATCCTATATTTTCTTATAATTCGCGTTCGAATTTCCTATTTTCCTATAAATTTTTCGTTTAATTTCCCTGGTCACCCTGGGTTAGGTTAGACCATGTCCGCAGATGACACCACTCATTTGTTTTTTACAATTCGTATATTTTATTTAAAAATATACAGGGTCTTTTTTTTTTGCTCGGAAAAGTGTTTTTTTTCAAAAACTATTTATAGTACCGATTTCAAATTTGGAAGGTCAATTCTCTATACCGGGGGACATCAGTTTGAGAAATTTGAGCGTTTTCGGTAATGTTTTTCACCAATTTTGAAAAATTATTTTTCGACCACTAGGTGCGAGATAAAAAATTTCTATTATAAAGTTGTAGGCCGTCATCGAAAACCCTTAAAAATTGTTCACTCGACGAAAAACAACTTATTTATCAGTGAAAATTCGAGCTTGAAAAATTTACAAGTTGGTGAAGCCAAATTACGATTGTTTGAAACGATAATTGAAAAGGGAACAAGTCTAATACAAACGTAGTAGAGTTTTCACACTTGAAAAAATGTACACGTTTGGTTTTTAAATGCAGATATTTTATTCACATAAATTTTTACAAAACATTTTCAATAATATCACCATTGGCTGCAACACAGGTTTGTGCGCGGACAATTAAGTTCTCAAACGCTTTCTCTACCATTTCTGGTGTGACGTCTCGGCAAGCACTGATTATTCGTCTAATGAGTTCCTCCCTAGTTTCAATGGGCGTGGCGTATACCTTTGCTTTAACGAATCACCAGAGAAAATAATCCAGCGGTGTTAGGTCAGGTGACCTTGCTAGCCAATGCACTGGACCATTTCTCCCTATCCACCTTTCAGGAAACTCGTTGTTGAGGTGCTCAGTTACTTGCCGGGAAAAATGCGGAGGGGCGCCATCTTGCTGAAACCACAACTGACGTCTTTCAGCCAATGGAAGGTCGTCGATTGCGTCACTCAGTTCGTTCTGTAGAAAATGTAAATACCTTTGGCCGTTGAGGTTCGTCGGCAGGAAAAAGGGACCAATCAAACGGTTTCCAACAAGTCCAATCCAAACATTGACCCGTTCAAATTGAACCTGGTGATGATATTCAAAACCCCAATGTGGGTTGATGTCAGACCAAAGATGGCTGTTTTGATGATTAAAGGGCCCATCTCTAGAAAATGACGCTTCGTCGGAGAACAAAACATGGCGCAAAAATTGTCTATCTTCTTGGACAGCATTTAGTAACCAGTTGCTAAATTCATAACGTCTTTGATGGTCTCCGTCAATTAGTCCTTGGTGGAGCGTAGCTCTGTATGGGTGATAGCGATTCTTACGAAGAATTTTCCACACACGATTTGCAGAACAACCCAAATCAGCAGCGGCGTTAGCGCAACTTTGACGAGGATATGCCACAAAGTACGCGAGTACATTGTTCTCGAAGTCTAAATCCGGTTGACCCAATCCGCGAAACCTAGGTTGCAAGTTACCAAATTGATTGAAATCGTGAATTGCTCGTCTTACTGTATTTACAGATGGTGCTCCATTTGGATGTCTTTCTGCGAAGATTTCAGTCACTCTTCTAAGGTTTTGCGCTCCATAGTAAATGGCAACTATCTCGGTACGCTCAGCTACTGAATAACGAGGCATTGTTCGAAATATTATCAAACACTGATAAAAATCTCCCAAAGTTTTCCTTTAAATACCCAATGCATGTTTAGGATTGACCTATAGCCTCGTGTTTTTTAAATCCGGTCGTTTTTTTAACCAAAGTTTCAACTGGATTAGGTAATTCGGTTTCAATTATCGTTTCAAACAATCGTAATTTGGCTTCACCAACTTGTAAATTTTTCAAGCTCGAATTTTCACTGATAAATAAATTGTTTTTCGTCGAGTGAACAATTTTTAAGGGTTTTCGATGACGGCCTACAACTTTATAATAGAAATTTTTTATCTCGCACCTAGTGGTCGAAAAATAATTTTTCAAAATTGGTGAAAAACATTACCGAAAACGCTCAAATTTCTCAAACTGATGTCCCCCGGTATAGAGAATTGACCTTCCAAATTTGAAATCGGTACTATAAATAGTTTTTGAAACCAAACACTTTTCCGAGCAAAAAAAAAGACCCTGTATGTCCGCAAATGGGACGAAAATTTACGTGTCCGCCAATGGCACTAACTCAGCGTCAATCACCCCTAGGTTAAAAATGGAACTACTTAATTCCTTTAAGTCGTGAATTTTACATTCTACATTACAAACGTAGGCCCAGGGGCGTAGGAACGTTCTAGAAGTTGGAGGGGGCGTAGAGAAACGAAAGGGGTCTGGAGAATGGTTTTGAATTTTTAATGGGGTGTAGCTTCTCCGAATGCACGTGTACTTTTTACTGCTCTGTAAATTGGCGGGAAAAGACTGAAATTTAAACACAGGTGAGGTTCTATAAGCTTTATACGCTTTTAAAATGATAATTTGAGCCTTTTGAAGATTTCAACTGACCAAATAGTTGGAGGGGGCAATACCATTCGTTGCCCCCCCCCCCCCCCAGTTCCTACGCCCCTGGCACGTAGTTATCAGATATTATATCGCCTAATGGACACACTTCCGGAAAATAAGTGTAGACTTATGGTAAAGCCTATGTCGAAAATGGACTAGCACCGGAATAAATCAGACTCGACTGCCTCGAAGCATTTCCGTGGCGAAGGGGTTCAAATTGAAACGTCAGACTCATATTTTTCTGCTACAGAGATGTCTTAATATTATCACGGGAACTTTCCCATTCGGTAGAAAGATGGATGAGGTCAACAATTTCGGGAGACGCGTAAGGGGAGGGGCCTGCGAAGATAAATCTAGCCCACTTTCGAGGAAAAAATCTCTTCGCGCGGAAGAAAAACAGTCGTCTTTTCTCGGTACGTAGGCCTCTGTAACCAAATAAGGAGACGGAGGGGAAAGTCCCACTCCGCGTCGCGAGCGGGAACCGGAGCTGAACTGAACCGAACCGATATATCATTAACCTGTCTAGACGTTGATGGCAGCCCTTGCTGGCCTATCACATTTGTCAGACCCACTTTTCTCCTCTTTCGAAATGGCCGTGAGAAAAGGATTTTTATTATTACCTTTATTCTTTTGTACATTTCTCCATCAGCGTAATGGTCCCCCCCCCCCACCCATCCACCTGGTTGACCCCTCTTTCCTTTGTCCAATGTCTTTAGAATGCCAATTTTCAAAATGGTCACTTTTATCGCGAGTAAATGCACTTAATGTCTTTAATAAAAGTTCCTTCAAAACTATAGACTCCGCCATTGAAAGTAACGCTAATACACGTCGATGTCGCCATCTGTTAGAGGAAAAATGAAATACTAGCTTGGTTTGTCTCTCCCGGCTCAGTTTAAGTATGGCAAGCCATTCGGGACAAAATTAAACAAAAATATAGAGCTACCTTCTTAGAAATATAAGCCTACCTTTTAAAATATACACCTACCTTTGAAGATAAACAGTTTATTTCGAAAGGTTATGCAAAAATTTGAAGGAGTTGTAGGGGGTGAGTTGAGAAGTATGCCTGTTTTTCCCCATTTTCCTATGATGAGTTAAAAGAGCGCCAGAGAGCTTCAAAGTGTGGCTGCAAAACCAAGCAGCAGGGAAACGCGAACATAAAGGTTTGGGTTCGTGTGATAGGTAAAAAAGGACTTTGTAAACAAATCGAGGTAACCCGCGTAAAAAAGTAAACTTAAACAGTATTTAAAGTCCCTGCTGCTTAGTTTTGCGCTAGTTTCAGCCTACTTCCAGGGGCTAGTAGGCCACACTTTGGAAAATGGGGAAAAAACAGGCATACTTCTCAACTCACCCCCTACAACTCCTTCAAATTTTTGCATAACCATTTGAAACACCCTGTATATCTGGAGAGGTAGGTTTATATTTTAAAACTTAGACTTATATTTCTAAGAAGGTAGCTCTATATTTTCATTTAATTTTGTCCTGAATGGCTTACCATAGATTAAGCCTTTGAGTAAGTTAATCGTGAATCAGTGGTGTAACCTGAATTTCTTCTACATTAAAGTTTCAGAGAGGTCGAGAAGAGGCTAAAAACGTTTTAACGAAATACCCACTCGTTGCTATTTCAACCACACCCAAATCATACTTCGCCCAGGAGGGCCTCGAGTGGTGCAAAAGTACCAATTGAATTCTACAGGGAAGACCAAATTTAGAGTTACCAAAAATGGCCGTGCTGCCATAAACTATTATACGTAAAACATAAGAAACGTATTAACCGTAAGTATGACTCTTCCTATTGTTTTAAGGCTAATTTCGTGTTCAAACCTTTTTTTTACAGTGACCTTCTCTCCGAGCTCCTACTTGATTTTGCACTAGAACTGAGTATCGTGTTATCGTCCTTGGCAGTAGTATATTTCGCAATACCCATATTTAGTACTGAGAACTAAACCTAGATGGCGCAATAGCTATGAAAATCAGCTCGATGTTATTTTTTCCAATTTGACATACTTAATATTGTTATTACGGGATTTAAACCAAGTTTAATAGTTCTTTGCTAAAGTAACGTGGCCTTCTTGTTTCAATGTTGCTCTTACGTCACAGTCTCTGGCTTTTACAAGTCGATGAGCGCGCGATACAGTCGCCAGAAGAATATATCTTTTCCTAGCACGCGTGAAAATAGAGGTCGGGGATGGTTAACTTTTATTCAATAGATAAAGCTCTCAAAATTATTCGTAAAACGTTTTGATCAAGTAATTTATATTTCTGTGTTATCCGATTAATGTTTTGATAAATTTGTAAAATTAATCGGAAGAACGACGTTTTTTTCGAATAAAAAGCTCAATTTTTACGAATAATAGATATTTTTTAATCAATTTCCGAAATATTAACCGGTAAATTTATTTGTTTAAATTTTTTTCCAAAAAAAATCAATTTAATCATGGATAATGATTAACCGTTACCGACCTCTACGTGAAAATCGCTCGTGCTAAGAAAATACTAATAAAGCTGGGTCTTGTGATGTAAAAAACGGTAAAACAATTTAACAAGTTGGGCAAGACCACTCTTTATTTTATAAAATCAACCATTGGGATCGAGACAGATTTCAAGAACGCAGAAATAAGGCTTCGATTACAGGGTGTCCTAATAATCAGACTTGTAAAAAGTGGATATTTTTAAGAGAGTCCGCTCTCTTAAAATAACGTAGGCACCGGTCCGCTGGACCCGGACCCCTTCGCCGATCTGTTTTTTCAACGAGTCCAGAACTCTGTGGCCGTGTGAACGTCCAGTATACAATTCGTATTTTTTGTGTTCTCAGAATTTTCGCCTTATTTACACAATTTACGATATAATTGGAAGGAGTCCCGTGGACTCCTTAACCCCTTTCTAAAGATATTTTTTTAGGAGTCCCTTGATTTTTCTTAGGGGTTTTTGACGCATGGACTGCCGCTATTTACAAGTCTGCTAATAATCATGATTTAATCATTTTTTATATTTGTACAGTCAAAGCTACAGATTTAATTTTAATTTAAGCTAATCATGATTTAATCATACGAGGGTGTCCTAATAATCGAAATTCAAAAGTCATCCGCTACTTCTTCATATATTTAGTTGACGTATATCAAGGCAGATGGCGCTTTATTTCCTAAGCTCGAAGTCTATATGTACGCAGTGGCGTAGATGGCATGGGTAGTACCCGTTGCGGATATCATGGTGTGCTACTTACTAGTCAAAACGTGTAAAAACATTTTTCGAATTTCTCTAGTTGGGGGTTTTTATTTTTCACGGTCGGGTGTCACCCCCACATAGAGGTCGGGGACGGTTAATCATTATCCATTATTAAATTGATTTTTGAGGGGGGAAAATGTAAACAAAGAAATTTACCGGTTAATATTTCGGAAAATGATTAAAAAACATGTATTATTCGGAAAATTTTAGCTTTTTATCGAAAAAAACGTCGATTTTCCGATTAATTTTACAAATTTATCAAAAAATTAATCGGATAATGCAGAAATATAAATTACTTGATCAAAACGTTTTACAAATAATTTTGAGAGCTTTATCTATTGAATATAAGTTAACCATCCCCGACCTCTACCCCCACAAAACGGCCCCAAACGGGTGGCCCCCGATGCGATCCACCCCCTAACTACGCCACTGTATGTACGGTAGTCCGTGGTTGTTTTTTGCCACTTTCATCGTGAAATGTAAAGTCACCCACGTGTCTTGGGTTTCCCACAGCATCCGTTCGAAAACGACTATGACATCAAATTCCTAAACACAATAGCTCGCTTCGAGTAAATCAACCGGAAATTCCACGAGAGAATAGGCGTATTCTATTAGGAGAGTGGTCGCTAGCCTAATACCAGGAAATAATAGAGGTTCCGCTAACCTATTATTCGGAGAAAAATGAGAAATGACTTTCCATTCTGTTGGCTTTAACAAAACAATTATAATGCTACGAGAATATAATTGTTATTGAGAAATACGCCCACGCTTTTTGTTATAAGTCGAGGAAATCTCTAACAATAACTACCACGCCAGAGTTCTGGATGACCGGGAAAGATTCCCCTAATTAGTAATTATCTTCGCTTTACCTAAACATTCGTTAGAAGAGATAAAAAACCTTTCGCACGATTTTTGGCTTAATTATTGGTTTTGCCATCTATCCACTCTAGAGTTCTATCATCCGTGCGTTCAGAAACTAATACTGTGGCCCTCGAGGGCTGGCTGCAAAACCATTTTCATTTCTCGCGTGAGGTACAATTATATTCTATATGAATTAGGTTTGTACTCGCAATCAGCGAGTAAACATGCAACATATATTATATATTATTATAAAATATGTTAAATATAATAACGACGTAAGTAACATAATTGAGTGGAAATAAGCGGTGGTCACTGGGTCAAAGACCAGTTTATTAAGTGCTCGGACCAGTTTTTTTATTCAAAAGCTAGAGGTTCACTGGTCCAGTGTCCAGTTTATTAATTCAAAATTATCTACCGTATTATTAACCAACTGGTCTACGTGACCACTTAAATAATTCAAGAGTTGGGAGTCACTGGCCAAATAGACCAGTTTAGAAATAAACCTTATTTCCAAGCCTGCCCCTAACGCGAAGCGATGGTGAGCCTCCCTGAACCAAAAGGGACCTCCCCGGGGTGGAAATAAAACTGAACTGAACTGAGAAATTAATTTTTCTTATAATACCCTATTTTCGTTATTGACAAAAAAGGGGGAATTCTGAACGCTACATAGACCCACGTATCTCATTTTGTTTACCCATCTAAATACGTTAATTAATTATCAATTAAGTAAATTTATGAGCAACGAAAAACTTGCTCTTACAGCCGGTGACATCACGAAAAGCCGCGCAATGTGAAAACGAACTATTTCGTAAAGTTATCAAGAATTCTTGCAAAGAACTTTATTAAATTTAAAAGAATTAAAGAATTCTTAATAAAAAATATATATATAATTATTGAAATAATTACTTAACGTGGGTTTGGATAATTATTTGCATTATCGCGACTATTCCGCATTTGCGGTACGATAATGACGAAAGATGGCGTTGACGCGTATTGCCACACACCATCAATGTTATAAGTGTTTCCGTACATAAACTAACCCAAGATTCTGGATGTTATTCAAACAAAGAAGACTTTTGTTTATAAAAACTCCGCCAGCAAATGGGTCGGCCAATTGAAACAAAACAGACGTGCTATTATTTATTAATGAAACGTTTTTCTTGGAGCGTATTCATTCTAGTAAATCGTCGCCACAGTTCTGCAACTGGACTTTTTTAAGTAAATGTAAATTAGGCCGCGCATTCAAGTTTCAACCAATATTGCATTTATTTTAACTTATTAGGGATAATGACGGTCGGCGGTAGGGTTGCCTGGTTTAAACGACACTGGTCTAACTGGTTATAAATAAATCAAATCAGGTAGGCTAATACCCAAGGCACCGTCTTAGGCCTAAGACAGCTTAATTGATGCCTTTAAACAGGTAGCCGGGTTACAAGGCGTAGGAGGGTGGTGGCAAGCCCTTCATGCCACGCGAGCCAACAGCTCCCTACACTTACTATTAACCTCTATAAGTTTTTATGCAAAGGAGAAACCAGTAGGGAGAGAACTGGCAAACTCAACGCAGAAGGAGTGGTTCCAAGTTTTCACCCAATGCCACAAGCTGGGATCGAACCCGGCTCCTCCTTTCGGTTTTCTTTTTTAGCTTTGCTACTATCAAGAATGTATTTATTTATACTCAGGGAGAATGAATATGTCGAGACTATCGACGGACACGTTGAGGCCCTAACCCCGTCACGCCAAGGGGGGGGGGAGGAAAAAAGGAGGCGGTCTTATTTTTTGCGTCCTCGCAGCAGCGTTAACCGCGTCGAAAAACGTAATTTTTAAGAACCAATGAGATTGCAGTATTATTTGATTTTATTAAAGCGGAGGAGCATACCGGGGGGCCCAACAGGTGGAATTGGAGAAACGCTAAAAATAATCTCGACATATTCATTCTCCCTGAGTATAAATAAATACATTCTTGCTACTATTAACTCTAAATTATTCCCAATTATTTGTACATTTTCTGACCAAAACACTACGAAACAAAAACAAAAACGTCTTCTTAGCCAAAATTTTTGTACATTATCGAAACTAAAACTTCGTTTCTAGCGAGACCTTTGTAATGTTCAAAACTGAAAATAAATCTATTTGATTATTGGCTATTAATAATCGACTATAGGCACAGAGCAAGCGTCTAAACTTGTGTTTTTGTTTAAAGTCTTTAAAAAAAATGTTAAGTGTAGTCCCAGAAGGTAATTTTTATACCTGGGTATATAATTTTGGTACTTCAATTTTTTAAACTCAAATTAAATTTCAGTTCATAAAGAACAGAATGTACAATTAAGAAGAAATAAAGAAAACGAAAAAATTGTTTAAAAGTAATATAAACCAGTGCTTTAAAAAACCTGGTTTAACCCATAGAAACCGGTTATTATGGTTTGTTATCAATAAAACATGAGATTCCGCGGCTACCACGGTCTAGTTCCACAACCCCCGAGTCACGCACGTTACCCGCGTCTGTTTTAATAGACGCAATTTTTAGCGAACCAATGAGATTCCGGTCTGATTTGATTGACTCTTAAAGGGGAGGAGCGTGACGTAGAAATTGGGCGAAACACGGAAAATCGCCTCAATGTAGTAATTCTCCCTACATACCAGGGATGCCACATTGGGCTGGAAAGCAGCCAATTGGGCTTCTTTTCAAGAAAATTGCCCGGAAATAAAAGTGGTTTTTTTGAGCTTTTTGTACTGAGAATACCGCAAAGAGCCAAAAACCATTATAATTTAAAATGAATAAAATAATCCGCTCGTCTTCGTCAATTTAATTTATATTTTACCTAAAAAATGCATATTTGGGTACTCGATTACTCGAATAAGCTGCTCTCTAAACTTCGTCGAGTATTTGTTTTTTCTATCCTCGTTGCTTCAAAGCTCAAAAAGGGGTTTTTACAACTTTTGGGCGGCAATAAACGGTACCTACAAAGTTGTGGAAACTGTGGTTCATTTAAAGGAAAAGTCCAGGTTCGGTAAAACTTGGGTCTATTTGAAAGATCATGTTTTAATATACTCGAAAATATCAGTCGTAAAATTGTATCTTTTTTTAAAGACGAGAAATTAATTTTTAAACGACTGAAATCTACCCGCCAAGCGAGCTGCCATTTTCTTTCGTCTTCCGTCAGACAGACCGCACGCGGAGCAAGCGCGCGCAGGGAACAGTGGGCTGTTATAGCGTGAACAGCGCGTGATTAAAGTCCTAAAACGTCACCGCGAAAGAAAATGGCAGCTCGCTTGGCGGGTAACTTTCGCTCGTTTAAAAATTAATTTCTCGTCATTAAAAAAAGATTTTACGACTGATATTTTTGAGTATATTTAAACATGATCTTTCAAATAGATCCAAGTTTTACCCAACCTGGACTTTTCCTTTAAATTAAAGGTATATTTCAGCATTGAAAGTTACTTTATACACCTTTTAAATTTAAATTCATAATTACTTGAATAAAACCAGCCCCTAATCAAGTACTCGATAACCCGACTCGTTAAAAATATTACTCGAGTTTTTTTTCAGTTACTCGACTCGAATAAGAGAAAGTTTCCCCTTAATCAAGTACTCGATTACTCGACTGGACTTCAACATTACTCGACTCGAATACTCGATGAAAAAATATTGATACTCGATAACCGACTCAATTACCTAAAACCACTAATCGCACAGCCCTTTTTTCGGTTGATAATCTGGCATCCCTGTTAATAAATCAGGGTTCGTACGAAAATTTCTTCCAGGTTATCCCTGACCGATTTTTGCCAATATTCCTGACCTTTTTGGTTATATTTTTGGACATTTGTTTTTATTAGTTTAGGTCAAAAATTCTTTGTTAATGTGTGGTTTGGTTGACTAACTAAAATCCCTGACTTATCCCTGACATTCTACAAAACAGTGGCGCCGATCCCTTTTTTTCCCAATGGGGGCCGAAGCTCACTAATAAACTTGGAATGAGGCTGCTGGCAACACTTTCTTGCTACGGATGCTTAAAGGTAAATGGCCTTTAACATCGGCGGTGCCCCCATTGATTTTTCCCAATGGAGCTTCGGCCCCGCCGCCCCCATGGGATCGACGCCACTGCTACAAAATTATTTAAATCCCTGACTTATCCCTGACATTTTCGTCCATTTTACAGATTCCTGACTTATCCAGATTTTCCAGGTTCTGTACGAACCCTGTAAATATATCATTGTTTGAATTTTGAAAGATAATCGAGATTTTTTTGGGACAAAAAGAAAATAAAATATATATTGGAATACGGGCTTTTCTAGTCAGGGCCTAGTACACCGTGTAACATGATTGTGATTTCCCTTGGAAATAACGATGCACCTGCTTTCATTGCGATGGTTTTTTTAAAATCTGGGAGAAACGAAAGGGGAAAAATAGTTGCATAATGAGGGATTGTAAACTGCGAATTTGGAAAGCCGTGACGCTCGGCCCGGTCACGCGTCACGACACGGAATGGGTTCCCGCTGCTGCTCAACTATTCGCCGCCAACAACGGAGCTTTTTCGCAGTCGGCCAACGCTGGATGTACAGGGATTTGCTTTTAGACCGCTTCTGAAGCCGGACAAAAACGTTTGAATTGACTAAAATTCTTAATATTCGAAAAATATTTTCAATTTCAATTAACAGAAAATTTGCTTCATTTTAGGCGGGATTTGGCGGATTTATTTAAGTTATTTTTTAACAAATTTATGAAAAGTAATTTAACTGCAAATATTCCAAATCAAAAGTACTATTTAAACTTACTTTAAGAATAATTTATATTTTAGTTTATGATACCGCTCAAACAGCCAGACGATATTAATTCAATATATATTCTTAAAAGTCAATAAATTCTTTTTTAAAAGCCAATAAATTCTTAAAAGCCAATAAATTATCAAAAGCCAAAAAAATTCTTAAAAGCCAATCAAATCGTTAAGCCAATAAATTCTTAAAAATCAATCAAATTGTAAAAATAAATAAATACGGTTTAAATCAAATTAATTTTTTCAATCCAAAATTGTCAACCCTTTTTTAGTGGTCTAGACGAATCTTCTTTGATAGGGTCATTTGTAATTGCCTTAATCTTAATGTTTTCCTGCCTTAGTCGCATTTTGAGGCACTTTTATACTAGAACACGGGTTCAAATTAGGTAACTATACCATTTTCACCAAAACATTCTCATTTCACCAAGATCCTTTTTGGCTCGAATTAAAAGCATTTTTTAAAATAAACTTTTCAGGAATTTGGGGCCATATATAATTCCCTCCCCTCATTTTTCTAACCACGTGTTATACGTAGTATGAAATACAGTGGTTTTTGAGGAATTTCCACACTAATAAAAGTATACCCGCTTTGGTAGTGCTTTAAATTCTCATATCTACTAGAACGCCTTTCGTGAATCTAAAACCACATACCTCATTATTAAGAAATTATATTGGAATATATATCCAAACTATAATGAAAATATTTAATTTATAGTTCGGATATTGTTGTTTATATGTTACTTAAGGGTGCATTTAAAAAATAAACACTAAATATGAAACAATAAAGAAAACGCTTCCTCTAATAGAAGAATTGGATGTTTCTACTCTCGTTCTAGACTAGCGCCATGAGCGAGAAAAGAGAGAAGCTAAGGCGCACCCTACCAAACAAGGAGGGTTCTACTCCCTTTAAATGGTCGCCTCGTGTTACTTTGGTAGTAACTCGTCACAAACAGTAGGGAAAAAATGGTCCGTTCGAAAACTTTCACCCTGTACAATAAATATATCCGTAATTTTGAAAAATAGCAAGGCCATATTTCGAAGTTATGAATATAAATCTGTTGCGAATTTATCTTCATTTTGAGCTCAACTTCCCTTTATCTCTTTATATGGATAGAGAAATTCAACGGAGTAAAGAGTACGTTGAACAAACCAGTTTTCAAATTAATTCCCCCTTTTAAGGACGCCCAAATCGAAACTTTGAAAAAGTGACCAGTTTCGACATTTGATGAGCGAAAAGTGCCAAATTACTCGTATAAAATTGAATCGCTATTTCCAGAGTTTTCGAAGGTAGCGGGAAAGCAAGGTACCGTTCGAAATGGGCGTGCCGAACTTCGCTTTTTTTCCGTTTCATTGATCGCCGCGAAAGCAGAGCTGCCAGTTGGGCGGTTTTCCAGCCCAATTGGGCTTCATTAAAAGCTCACTCACGAGAAATTTGTCGTTGGGCGTTTTTTTGGGCTTATATTGTTTCCTCTTTGTGGAATAGAGCTCGGGGAAACGGATAAATTAACCAACAAAATTTCAATTAATCATATAAAATTCGATTAACTGTTTATTTATGGATATTATACGATTTAATAAGTAAAATAAGTTTTTATTCGGATAATTTTCGGATATGGATATAAAAGAAGTGAACAGAAAATTTCTTATCCGAACGCCGAGCCCTACTGTGGAATTACTATTTTTAGTAAAAAAATAAATTTTGATTTGGTTCTTACAGTATAGGGTAATCTTGATGAAATCCGAATTTTTCATTGTTCGCTTACTTTATTTAAGCCCCAATCTAGCGGAGATTGTAAATGTAATATGTAGTGGCACGTCTTTACATATTTAGTTGGCGGATATTAAAGCTTTAACCAGTTAGATAGCCCTATAGCCCGTTAAAAACTAAAATTTATGGAGAATTAAGCGGTTAATTTTGTTTAAAATAAAGAAATTTCGGGAAATTGAAAAGCGCGCGTCCGCTGCGACAGCAGGTGAGAAATCGGTGAGACACTCCTTGCTTGATTAAAACAGGGCCCCCACTCAAATCTTAAATTTTTTTATAGTAAAAATAAAATTATATTTCTAAAAATATAGGACTTTATAGGACTATTTTTACAAAATTATAGGATTTTATAGGAATATATATGCTATTTAATTTACTAACTTTATGCATTTAAAAACCAAATCTATATTTAGAGAAATAAATCTTGGATTTTCTCTTAATTTAACCATTTTATCACAAAAATATACTAGTAGCTAACCATGTTAACGATAACAAAAGTATCGACTAGAATGACTTGGTATAGGAATTTATCCTATAGCTAAATCCAGCAATTTAACTGAGTGGTTGGATTTGAAATGGGCAAAATATCAAAATTATAGGATTTTATAGGACATTTAGGGGATTTTGCTAAAATATAGGATGTTATAGGACATTTTTGAAAATATAGGATTTTATAGGAATTATATGACTTCTGGGGGCCCTGTTAAAATTGAAAAACAATATAAGACGCGAAAGATTTTGTTTTTTTTTTCACGCGCGGCGCGTTCCAGTTATACAAGACCTAAGCCTAAATTGCGCGATTTCTAAAGGTACGCTAGTTCGCAAATCGCTCACTAAGGTCGTACTGGCGCTGGCGATACACCTTAAGATGGCGTAGAAAATTAAAACCCAAATATTTGGCGTTATTTTGCGTTTCAACCTTTCGGGCCGAAAACAATTTTTTCAAGACAAAATAAGGTATGTGTAAGTATATTGAACGTCTTGTTGATCTTGTGATATGCAAATAAGGCGATATTTGGAAAAGCTTGGCCATCCCCCTTTAAGACAGATGGCGCTATATTTCCTAAGCTCGAAGCTTATTATAGTTGCCTAAAAGGGTCTCTGGTGTGAATGCGAAGTGTGAATTTTACTCTGTAATTAAGGTTTTGTCACGTTCATAAAGTGTTTTTTTCAAAAAAACGTCCTTATTACTTGAAAAAATATTCCTCAAACATTGCCAAAAGTTGTATTTTTGGGCTGTTTCAGAAATATTTACCGATTTCGGTTGAAAAATTGGGCTACTTTCCAAAATTTGCTTGGACGAAATTTTGGGCTAGTTTAAAATTCGCGGTTTTTTAGATTGACGAGAAATTGGGCGTCACACTCCATCGATTTTCTGGCAGCCCTGCGCGAGAGACATCTACCGGCGGTACCGGTAGTAGAAGCAATTTCCGTCCCGCGTCTTAAATTATAGATGAGAAGAGTATTTTTATACCTTTTGATAGGGACATCATCGTGATCACGTACTCGACGGATCGATACGAAACGGCGGCGCTAACGATCGCTAGTTGTCGCGTCTCTTCGCTGTCGAGCCGAAAGAAAAGAGACGTTCCTACAAATGACCCCCCTCGAACGTGTCCCGAAATAACGCCATTTCATTCCACGCTGCGGGGTACAATAAACCGGAGGGGGGCCCATTCTCTGCAAATTGTCCAATCTAAATACGATAATATTCTCTCGTTTCTCGGGGATTATTTCGGCTGTTTGCCACGTCAAACGCAAACTTGGGAATGTTCTAGGGCTGTGCGAGTAGTGGTTTCAGGAAATCGAGTCGGTATCGAGTACCAAATTCTTTTTCATCTAGTATTCGAGTCGAGTAATATTGAAGTCGAGTCGAGTAATCGAGTACTTGATTAAGGGGAAAATTTCCCTCATTCGAGTCGAGTAACTAAAAAAAACATCAAGTAATATTTTTAACGAGTCGGGTTATCGAGTATTTGATTAGGGGCTGGTTTTATTCAAGTAATTATGAATTTAAATTTAAAAGGTGTATAAAGTAACTTTCAATGCTGAAAAATATTCCTTTAATTTAAATGAACCACAGTTTCTACAACTTTGTAGGTATCGTTTATTGCCTCCCAAAAAGTTGTAAAAACTCCTCTTTGAACTTTGAAGCAACAAGGATAGAAAAAACTAATACTCGACGAGTTTAGAGAGCAGCTTATTCGAGGAATCGGGTACCCGAATAAGCATTTTTTTGGTACTCGGTAATCGACGAGTATTCTCCAATTACTTAATCGAGGTCGAGTTCAAGTACTCGACCTCAAAAAAGGCAGAGTACTCGATGAGGTTCGAGTACTCGCACAGCCCTAGAATGTTCCGATGTAACGACGCATTCTTATCTGAATCGCGCTTTCGGTACCTGAAAACAACTACCTTTTCTTTCGGCAAGATACCGTTTTAGTGACAATAGTTAATAATTAGGGAATATTGCGTGTAATGTACAAAAATTAATTTCAAATATAATAAAAGACTACACTTACTTGGAAAGTACCCGAGGTGTTAATGGCCGATTTTGTTCAAAGTCGGGCGTGATGTAGACCTATATGAGATATGAAATTTCCCAAAAGGAGAAGTTGCACTACCCTTTCGATTTGCCATGGCAACCGAAAATGTTTTTGACCACTTAAAACAAAAAATATCAATTTAAAAAATGGGTAATTTGGACCACATTTAGGTAAATTTCTTCAACTTTGGGTAAATTGGAACATATTTGGGGTAAAATTGTAAAAACGTTTGGGTGAAATAAGGAAAAAATCTTATTTTGGTTTTAAGTGGTCAAAAACATTTTCGGTTGCCATGGCAAATCGAATGGGTAGTGCAACGTCTCCTTTTGGGAAATTTCATACCTCATATCACATTACAGCCGACTTTGAACGAAATCGGTAAAAACACCTCTCGGGTACTCTCCTGTAAAAGTCTAAAAAAACGGGTTGGCAAAATCTGACCCTAGATGACTCTGTTATAAAGAAATATTATTTTGTAGCTGTGGTCGCTAGCTTCCGAATTTGAGAGTCCAGCTTGTATTTATTTTAGTTATAGACCATTATTTTCCACATGAAATTATCCCTCTTCAAACAGCGCGAAACTCTGAACTACTAAATTATATTTTTGGCCAGGAAAAAATTCCAAAAACATTAATTTTAAAAATCAATTATATTTGAACTTTATATTTTATAGGATCCAAACCCATTATATCAAAATTAATATGTAGATCCACCAAGAAAACCATTGATGACGGTCTTTGATTATGGACATTAACTTTTAATAGAGAAATCGTGAGAAAACTGACTAATTATAGATGGCTATATGTTATATTCATAAAGTTGATCATCTCTAGATTCTATCTACTCCCGGTAAAAAAACACGTCGTTTAAGGGCTCGGTTTTAGCTGGCGTTAAAATCATCTTCGAAGAGCCTCAATGTTAAAAATAACGTAAGCTAAATAACGCGATCGCTTGCCGGGTGACTTACGGCCCAAAGTATGTTTGTCTGTGCGTAATATAGGAGAAGTCAAAGTTTCCCCGCTCTCACTCAAAAGAAAACACTATTATTAAAACATTCTTTAAAAAAAACCCGGCGGGGGTTTATAACCTTAGGGGTTTATTTTAAAACTTCTAGAATTATATATTCCGAAGCTATCAAACTCTCAAATTGGTTGAATTTTGAACTCTTTAAACAACGTAGTTTTTTTTTATTTCTAACCAAAATAACTCTCCATAAAAAAATGAATTGGGTTGATACTTAGTTTAAAAATAATTCGCCACGGACTTAGAAATCCTTAGAGGAATTCGCCCGAAATATTTATTAACATCGTGGGCGCGGTTTAAGAAATGACGGCTGTAAGTTAAGCCCATTCTACTATTTTAAGAATTGGAAATTAATTAGAGTTTGTACTGTTTCTACCCTTTTTCTGTATAAAAGCAATATTCTTTCAAACGAAGAAGCGAGTCCCTCTTCAGATTTATTAGTCCATCGCTAGGCTTTAAGGGTTGTATGCACTTTGGATCAATCAATTAAACGTGGCCGCGGTACTGACTACGCAATATAGACAACTGAATAGGGCCCGAACTTTCAAAGGGTCCGGATTGTAAATTTAGGTTTCCGTACACTTATTTTAGGAAAAATAAAATGCTACATTTGGGCATGGTTAGAAGACATTACCTAGGGCCCAGAAAACTGAATACGCGGCCCCGGGTTTATTAAAAAAAACTGGTCGTAGCGCGTGCTATTAGACGAATTACGTTAAAAAACTGGTCGTAGCGCGTGCTATCAGACGAATTACGTTAAAAAACTGGTCGTAGCACTTGCTATCAGACGAATTACGTTAAAAAACTGGTGGTTGCGCTTGCTATCAGACGAATTACGTTAAAAAACTGGTCGTAGCGCGTGCTATCAGACGAATTACGTTAAAAAACTGGTCGTAGCGCGTGCTATCAGACGAATTACGTTAAAAAACTGGTCGTAGCGCGTGCTATCAGACGAATTACGTTAAAAAACTGGTCGTAGCGCGTGCTATCAGACGAATTACGTTAAAAAACTGGTGGTTGCGCTTGCTATCAGACGAATTACGTTAAAAAACTGGTCGTAGCACTTGCTATCAGACGAATTACGTTAAAAAACTGGTCGTAGCGCTTGCTATCAGACGAATTACGTTAAAAAACTGGTCGTAGCGCTTGCTAGCTCTTGCATCGTTTCTCGAATATGATTTTAAGTTGTTTTTGGGGGTGGGGCACCATAACGACGATCTCGTATCTCGCGTCATCTTGTTTAGGGGATTTCAGCCCCCCATTTCCGACGGCGCTAGGTCTGACAGTATTGAAACTTATGAAAGTTTTCATTAAGTAAATTGAAAAGGATCGTCCCCGGTGGCGGGCGTCTCGTTATGTCTCGGAGCCAGACGGGGAAGCATTCCCGAGGATGACATATAATTGGCCCGACGAGGGCGTCTCGATCGATAATGGTATCGAAAAGGCTCCGCGACTGTAGTCTTTCTTTTTTAATCAAGGGTTTGTGACCAACGTCACACTAAATGAGAGAAAGTCATCAATTCAGCCCCAAGAGGCGTCTTAAACAAGACTACGCGGCCGGAGTCGAAATCATAGGAGGGGAAAAAATACTCCCGTCACGTGACATTTTAAAGCCAATAGAAACACCTTGATTTACGGGAAAGTCGTTCAAGAATGCGTGACTAGACAATTACAAAATCTACAAACCGAACCGAACTGCCTAAATTCACTCAAATGCAATGTTTTTCACACAAAATATTGCAAATCGGACGATTTATCGACTTGGGGTACTTTAGACCTTATAACTACCGGTAATGTTTCGAATTAAGCTTCTGCTATTAAAATATATACTAACCGGAAGTGGCCCCGCGCAAAACAATAGTTTTAGAACCTCGAGATACTTTTTAATTCCTTGTGTGCACTAAAGTTGCTATTCCTCTACAGTATTTTCTATGATTTTATCGTCGTCATAGAAATAAATTTTAAACTCTCAATATACAATTGCTATTCCTCTACGGTATTTTCTATGATTTTATCGTCGTCATAGAAATAAATTTTACACTCTCAATATACAGTTGCTATTCCTCTACAGTAATTTCTATGATTTTATCGTCGTCATAGAATAAATTTTAAACTCTCAATATACAATTGCTATTCCTCTACGGTATTTTCTAGGATGTTATCATCGTCGTAGTAATCAGTTTTACACTCTCAATCTGCGGTTTGGGTTGCGGATGGGCTCTACGAAACGTAAACTGACCTGCAATCGGTTGTCAACGGTTTTGACAACGATTTCTTCGGGCGCGTACTGGCTAACGTCGAACCTCAACTTGAGTACTTTTCCGTCATCCCCGTCTTGGATGAGTGGCGAGTTGAGTCCGTCGAGCCAGGTTCGCAGTTCCGACTTGTGGGTGGTGCCTCCGTCGCTGCTCGAGGTCGACGTGTGGCTGGTGGTGGTCCTCTGTTGCGAAGATTGGGTCGTGAACCCGACGTCCCTCTCGCGGTCCATCAATTGCGACCGGAAACGGTTCATCTCGTCTTCCATCTTCCTCATCTCGGAATCGAAGCGTTCCCTGATCGAATTGAATTCCTGGTCCAAGATGCTGTTGTCGGTTTTCAAAATTGGCACTTTGCGTTCGGGAGCCATTTCTTTCTCCTTTTAATTTAATTAACTAAAATAAAATGGAATTTATTGGAATTACAATTAACAAAAATTGGGACCTAAAAGGTTAAAATGTTTAGTTATTACCACAATTATACGCAAACTTCGAAATATTCAACGTGTCAAACCTAATACGATCCCGCGTTAAGTTCTAGTACTGTAATGCTATCATAATCATACTTAAGAGGAGACATAATCATACTTACGACGAGACTACCCGAGGTGATAATCACCGATTTTGTTGAAACTAGGTGGGTATGTAGACCTTATCGTAACATGAAATTTCACCAAGGAAAAAATTGCAATGGGCATTAGTTTTGCCATGGCAACCGAAAATGGTTTTGACAACACAGTATGTATATTTTATCATTGAAAATAACATGGGAATCTGAGCACTTCTAAGGGTCCCCCCAGTGAAAATTTTAAAAAAATTTCAAATTTCAAAACCAAAAAAAATAGATCAAAATTGGAAAATGAAATGAATTTTATGATATTTTTATGAATTTTGGTCAATTTGATCAAAATATGTAAAAATTGATCAATTGTTATTTTCAATGATAAAATATAATACTGTGTTGTCAAAAACATTTTCGGTTGCCATGGCAAAACTAATGCCCATTGCAATTTTTCCCTTGGTGAAATTTCATGTTACCATAAGGTATACATACCCACCTAGTTTCAACAAAATCGGTGATTATCACCTCGGGTAGTCTCCTCGTTAGTTAGTTTTAATACGAGTCTTTAAAAAAATATATAACGGTCTTCAAGAAAATATGTCAATACCTTCGATTTTTTTCCGGTTGCTCTATCTTATAAAAATAGGTCAAATGAACAAGTTTCGTTTACGAGTAATACACCGGCGCGAAAATGTTCGAACACTTCTACAGGCGTTTTGGCCTACGAACTATAAATAGAGAATTCTAAAACCGATATTCACGGCCAATTTCGGCGTTAAACGCTAAAGCGAGTTTACGAAATAAAGACTTTAAACAGGTGTCTTTTTTTAGAAAGAACGAAAATTGAAATTAACCGAGCGCGGAAGAATTAGAGAAACCTGTTTGCCAAAACACCTGTATGCTCTTAACGCGTTCGGTAAACGAAACAGTTTTACAAACTCGAAGGAAGAGATAAATAAATTATTACCTATAGTAGTCTGGTAATAATAATCCTTAAAGTAGACGACGTCAAAAGGTTGTTTTTTGCGCGCTTCAAACACAAACTCTAAAGACTCCTCGACTAAATTCACGACGTCCTTGAAGAGACTATATATAAAGTTTTCTCCTTCGAATGTTCGCGAACAAACCCACGTTCCAAAAAATGTTGTTTTGCCGTGTGTGGTGGTGCGCTGGTGCTGCTGTAGTACACGCTTTTTAAAACGACTCGAACGTATCGGCCTACGGTGAAACGGCGACGCGAAATTTGGCTTCTTTTCGCTGAAGTTTGCGCACCGATCTGCTTGTCCCACGAAGAGAACGCTTCCGAAGAGCGACGATGACTCACCGCATTTCAGCGGCCCCCACGGCGCACGCGTGCCAGCTACGTCAGTCGCGCGTCATTCTCGAATCCGCCTAGTAATTGGCCCGAGACGGGGGAGCGCACTTTCCCAAAAAGGACTTTTATGTTTTGCTACGAAGCGCTTTTCGTTGCTTTTTCGCCCCTAATTTTCACCAAATCACAGTACTCCCCACCCCGGGTTTATATGGTTATTTAAAAGCATTTAATAACGATAACGAACTGTCATTTTGTGGGAAGTTTTACCTTTTTTTCGGCGCTACCCAAATAGTTTTAATGGCTTCGGCAAGTTCGGCATCATTAGTGTAAAGTGCGACGGTTTTTTTTCACCCACAATATGTCTTTAAGGACTATGACACCATTTGACTTTGTTTCTGGCTGATGACGAATTGTAATTATAAATTCGCGTTATCGGGTTAACGGGATGGTTTATCAACGGTATCGCTTCCGGTGGACAAGAACCAAATCTGTTTGATACTGGGTCAGCGGAGTTACAATCTGAAGAATATTAATAGGTCTTTTGCCCACTATGAAGCTTGACCCAGGCCAGAAGACCAAGATTTACGCGGCATATCAATATAAATTTACAAAAATAATTAGCTAAAATTTTATAGAATGATTATAAAATTATCACTCAAAAATACATTTATAAATAGTTGTATAATTTTGAAATTAAATTTACTATTTTAAAATTTAATAGATTGGAACATACTGCTGTGCTGGAAAATAGGTTTGGTTTGAACCAAAACTCTAAAATCACCATAATGGAAATTTTAGGGCTGGTTAGTGGCACCCGAGCGTGCATGTGGGGGGGGGGGGGGCGCATTAGATACGAGCCTTTGACCTTGTTGACCTGGTACTTAACATCTAACACTACCAAGGAGTAGCTTGTGATCATAATGATTCTTCCTTAATCGACAATCTTTTTGACAGTTGTCAACGGATTAAGTAAAATCCACCTATTTTGAACTTCAACTTCCGCCGATGACCCAGCTGAGATACGAAATGGTGTTGGTATGACGACTCTTTTGTTGGCGAGCCAATTTTTTTCCCCCTGTCTTCCGCAATTCGCGCGCTCTTCCGCCTCCGACCAACCTTGGTTTTAGATCATCTTCAGCCACCTCTCTCTGGCGGATTTGTAAATTTAGGACCCATTAGTCAGAGTGATTCATCATCGGCAAACAATCGAGAACATTCCTTTGAAAATCCTCAATTTTATTCATATATTCAAATGCTTTTTTAACGATTTCGTCGTTGTATCTCCCTCAGATTGCGGTTTTCCTCCATTTTATTTTCCGAAAAATATTACCCGTGGGGGGTTGGGCATCCAGGCGATTTCCCCCCCCCTAAAAGTTCTCCGAAAATCACAAACGCCAACCGGCGGAGCTCGGTAGTCTGTAGCTAAACAGCGAAGCAATCTATTCGGGGAGAATTGGGGGGTTTCAGACGATGAGTCTGTCGGGAAAGACTACAATAGAGGGGGGAGCTCTTTTACCCTATGCTTTTTTTACGCCAGCCAGTACCGACCCCCCGTCGAAAACGGAGCAATGCGTTATAAGAATTTTCTGGGTATGAATTATAGCAATTGGCAGGGGTGCGTTCCAGCGTGGGAGGAAAGTTTTACGGCGAAGACGGCGTGTTCGGGGCAACACACTATTCAGCGAAACTACTCAACCATTTGAGACGCGCAAAAGTGGGATGCGGATTTCCTCGTTTTGGCTGGCTTATGGAGACGATATATATGTCTGCATGGCGGCCATCCCCAGACACGATCAATCTGCGCGAATGAATGTTTTGTTAACGATGTCTGACGTAATAATTTTATAAATATATTTGTAGAAGAATTTTTTTAACGGAGATCTAATTTCGTGTAATTTTAAAGTCGTTCTAGTTCCATTAGCGCGTTCATATTTCTTAAGTCCTACGGGTGTAATCTAAATCTCTTATTTTTACGGTCACAAAGCCCTAAAAATCGATTAGCAACGCCGAGACTGGTGCGGGACTGTTATTCTTTGATAAAATATAGTTAAAAGTATAATATTAAAATGGAAACTCAAGCAAATTGTCTACTTTTTTTTCAAGAAAATTCTGAATAAAAACTTGATAATGGCAAAATAAATTTACGTCATGGTCTTGATACTGAGCGCCATTTGTTTTTCTATCTACGCTTAGGCTTAAAGGCCGACTACATATTTATTCGGTTTACTCTGTTTCTCACTGGTAGTCGGCTGCTTGCGTAGCACATATGTCTTGCAGCGAGCCAGCTTCCAGTGAAAGACAGAGTAAACCGAATAACTATGTAGACGGCCTTTAACGATTTTTAAAAAGGAAGGACATGATTTCCGGCCAAAAACGCTGCGTCATCTGCAACAAAATCTGCCAGTCCGATACACGCGGCAAGGCTTAACCGCAAAGGGTCCCCCGAACGAATCCGGAAACAATGGTCCCCGTGATAAAAAGGGTCCCTAAAACCAGTTTCGCGAGTGGGCCTCGTTGACCTTTTAATTACGGCATTGATAAGGGATTACCATAGAAATCTCATAGGTAACTAGAATGCTGCCGTGTAACTGGCAAATGGGCCAAACGCCGTGGCAGACGATAGCCAGATCTCAGCCAATCAGAGCTCAAAGAGTGGTTCTGCCAAGAATTTAATGTCACCAGACAGAATGACGTCACCTATCTCCCGCTATAGTAGCGGATCCAAGGAGGATTATTATCCTCCTTGGCGGAACCACTCTACGGCCTCTCATTGGCTGAAGGTTCAAGGCGAACTGGCGTCAAGCTCGGCCGTAGGCGGCAGCATTCTAGTTACCTATGAGATTTCTATGGGGATTACTTTACACAACAGAAATCGGGTCGACATTTTTAACGTAAACCGGGAGTAAGGTGGATTGCATTCTTACTAGGGATGCACCGATGTGGGTACAGCCGATATATCGGCTATTTGTGGCCGATAACATCGGACGATATATCGGCGGATATTAACAAAGTTATCTATTATAACAGTAGTGAATATGATAAAATCATTGTAACCACTTTCTTAATTCTGTACACCGATTGCAGCGAGTACAGCCTTTGGTAGTGCTAAGTCTGTAATCGATTACGTAATCACTTTAGTACAATCAAAGCTACGAGCTTGTACACCGATTACGGATAGTGGTCAGCCCCTCGATCCAGATATGTTTATTTCATTTTACGGGATACATATTTTCTATCTTAAATCGAATATCGTAGTTTTTATTTGTTTACACTCGTAACCCCCTGTCTAAAAAAAGGGTATGATCTAGCTTCTGAAGTCTGGAGTACGTGGCGCGGCCAATCAAATAAAATATTATCATTAGTTAGTTAATAGAGAATTTTTCTATTTTTAAATGTTTTCCTGAAATTATTTTTCTAATACCGGTATCGGCCAATATCGACTTAAGCGAAGCAGATATTGGCCGATATCTGAAAAATATTGTCCAGTATTAGAAAAATAGGCCGATATATCGGTGCATCCCTAATGCTTACATAATATATTACTCTTACGCTTAATCTTGTTTAAATTGTCCCTAGAAATCATTCAACTATAGGGACAGTCTCTCCCCGACGCTTTTCGCGATAGTACCGGAAACTATTCTTGAAGTGGTGCGCGCGGTGGCGGAGTTGGCCGCCCTGTTCGATGCCAACGGAGGGCTGAATATAAGACCGTGTCAATATAGCGGACAACCGCCATCGCGCTATATATTTGAGCGCCAACGGAGAACACACGGTCTAACTTTATCTAAAAATATTTCGTGGTGCAGGAGGAGGGGTGAACCGCGATGTTTTTCCCGCTGGATATTCCCAAGAGTGAGAAGCGCTCTGGTATTGATCCGCCGTGATAAGAGAAAATGCGTGTCTTGGCGATTTCTAGTTTACTTCTTACACTATATCCGATTTATCTCTCGTGTCATCCTGTTACCGTCTTCGAATCGAATTTTAAGTCACGTACCGTAACCTCGCGATACGGGAGTAGCGGGCCTGCGACGAGATAGTTTCCGCCATTTGGAACTTGGAAGGACTACTTTCAAGCCGTTCTCCTCCGGGTAGAAGCTATAGACCACGCTACCACCCCCCACTGACATTATATTTTGGAAAAGCTACTGTACTGGAAATTTATTCGTACCAGAAGTGTAAAATATATTTTTTGAGGAAAGTACGCGTCTTCTTGAGCTTCTGAGGTTATTCGTTTGGGGTGGTGGAGTGGTTAGCAACCTCGCAGCAAGAGGAACCGGGTTCGTTCCCAGCTTGTGGTACTGGGTCGGAACTACTCCTTCTCCTTAGAGTTTGCAAGTTGTTTTAATAATAATCAGCTAGGCTAATACCCAAGGCACTATACCATAGGCCTAAATCATCAAGCGACTTTTAAAGCCATGAATTCAGGTTACAATGCGTAGGAGGGTGGTGGAAAGCCCTTCAAGCCACCCGAGCCAACAGCCCCCTACACTAACTATTACCGTTACAGGTTACTGGTTACTGGGGTGTGTGTTCCCCCTGAGTTGGTCATTTTCCCCTACCTATGAAAACTTGTTGAGTTTAACAGTACCCCTCTAGCAAATTAGAGTCGGGCCGACGTCGGCAAAAGGTACTAAACATTAAGCGGCCGACGGTCGGCCGACCTTTGGATTGAGGGTCAAAAGGCCCTAGGGGTAAAAGGGTCGGCCGACTACAAAACGTCGACTCTTTACCGCCTTTTAATAGACCTAAGAACCGACTCCGAAACGACGTTATCCCGACTTAGCATGTACTGTATTATTACGTCGAAACGACTTACTTTTTGATATTTTAAGTGACTGAAAATGACCACATAAAACCGTAAATATAGCTATAAACATGTATGCAGTTGGTCAAGTCCCATGAACGGAAGTGAAACAATGAGTTTATTTCCGTCAATCGGAAAGCTCTTGAATCTAAAGTACAGAGTTCTAGAGTTTCTTGGGGCTTTGTAAAAGTAACGAAAAAATCTTCATTAATAATATCTTAGCCTAACATATTTAGCTATACGAATGTAACCTACTTGAGCTGAGAAATTGTTAATAAGGAAACATTCTCAGATTGAATATATAATCTTTTTCGAAAAAATATAATACAGAAAGGAAGTTATTTTAAAAATATTTCAATTTGTTTTATTAAATCGTCAAAGTTTCATAGTTTTGAGCGATTAATTGGCAAAGCACGACCTTAAATCGACTCTTTGTGCTACAGGGGAAATAATTAAATGTAAGGTCTATTTTAAGTCGGATAATGGTCGGCATACCGACCATAAATAGTCCCTAAAAAGGATTTACGGTTTTAGTGTCGAAAAAAGTTCGGACGTTTTTAGGTCGGCATTTGGTCGTCGACTATAAAGCGACTTTACGACCGTACCCCGACCCTAAAACGACTTCATGTGCTACAGGGGTAGTAGTAAGTGTAGGGAGCTGTTGACTCGCGTGGCATGAAGGGCTTGCCACCACCCTCCTACGCATTGTAACCCGACCACCTGAATTAAAGGCTTCAAAAGTCGCTAGATGACTTGGGCCTAGCTATAGGGTGGTGCCTTGGGTATTAGCCTAGCTGATTATTATTATAAAAACATGTACCTTCGTTAGTGCTTCCAAAAGGTTAACTGCTATTTTGTATGATAGCACTTAGATTTTTCCAACTGTATAATAATCAAATTACCCAATTTGTTTTTAACAATCTGCAAATGAATATTATTAGACAGGTTAATCCACCCCTCGCAAACGTGTAGGTTGAATTTGTAAGATAATATATTGTACATAATACGTCTACACTCAGCTACAAGTTTCCCTGGCTTAACCTCTCAATTATGTAATTCTGTTCTTATACACACACGAACGTCTAAATTTGTTTATTATCTGTTAATTTTGTAAAAGAAACGGCTCTGGCTGCCGCCAAATAACCATAATTGAAATTTCCCAGATCTGAGGAACGAAATAGTACGCTTTCGCGTCTCGTCCGTCATTATCCGAGACATCGATATTTGCATTAATGTCAAACTGTTTCCTGTTTTTCGCGTGGCGAAGCGCGTTTTATTGACATCTGACGTACGTCAACATTTCTAAGGGTGAAGGACCGGTCAAACACTTTCAATCGATAAAAAGGTGCTTGTCCACGTTAGCCGCTGACAACTGAAAGTAAAATATGCCGCAAGGATGAGATGACCGCCTGAGGGTGAAGGACCGGTCAAGCGCGTGCTCTAGAATTTTTAATCAATAATAAAGACCGTGTTCCATTTACCGCCAGTGCTCGCTTCGAAATGCGAAATCCAGGGCACTCTTTACATATTGGTAAATGCGCAGAGGCCGCATATGCAGGGTTGTTGAGCAGTGCGTTGATTTGCGCAGAGCATCCAATATTATTCTCAGTAGCAGTGGCGCACCCAGGATTTTTTCTGGGGGGGGGGGGGGGCGATGAGTCTTAAAATATTTTTAGGTAGAGTTTGTAATGATAAACAATAAACGTTTTATGAAGGCTTTGGTCACTTACTTCGGTCATGCTTATTTTCGTCTTCCTGGGGGTGGGAGGGGGCGGATCCCCTGCCCCCCACTTAGGCAAACAATGAGGTTTTCACGCTTTGTACCCTACTTGAGACCTAACCATAAAAGCAGCTTACGTTTTTCACCAACCTTAAGTCTTAAACACAATGTTACGTTTGAATCCCAAGAATCTCTATAGCTCTTAATAAGTCTTTGCTGCGAGGCCTTAATATCCATAGTAAAATATTTCATAAAGAGCCATATCAGAAGTTTATAAGAAACTGGATTAGGTGGAAAGTATCTAACTTCCTACCCCGCATAAGGTTTAAAACGTAAAACACCATTTTTACCGCAATGTCTTTAGAACTTACCCGAGGTGTTACACACCGATTTTATTCAAACTCGGGGGATTGGTAGACCTTCATGTAACTTGAAAAATCCTAAAGGGATTTTATTCAATGGGCAACGGTTTTGCCATGGCAACGAAAAATGTTTTTGACAACTTAGAATGGAAATTTTCCCATTGAAAATAACATGGGATTTTGACCGATTCCAAGGGTCCCCCCCCCCCTGTGGGGACCCTGTGAAACATTTTACAAAATTGAAAAGTTTTAAAATATCAAAATTACTAAAAAAAATAAAAATTTACGAAAAAAATCAAAATTGATCACATTTTCATCAATTTGAATCAAATGGGTGAAAATGAACCGATATGGATTAAATAGGAAAAATTTCAATTTTACGTTGTCAAAAACATTTTTCGTTGCCATGGCAAAACCGTTACCCATTGATAAATTCCCTTTAGGATTTTTCAAGTTACATGAAGGTCTACCAATCCCCCGAGTTTGAACGAAATCGGTGTGTAACACCTCGGGTCGTCTCCTTGTTAGTTCACGAGAGAGGGCTAATCAATACGGGCTCAATAGTGACAATAGTGATACTTTTCTTCCGAAGGAGGTTTATTGTACACTTTTGGTCATATTTATGGAGCAATCGACCTATGACGAAGTGCGTTAATTAATGCGCGTTAGTAGAAAATTGTATAATCGCGACCGAAAACTATCGCTACGTCCCCTTTGGTTCGAAGCTAAAGCCGAAGCTATTAAATTATTGCGTAAGTATGATGTTTAATTTTAACATCATACTTACGCAATAATGTCGTGGTTTTATTTTATATTTTTTAATCTATAGCGTAAGGCGTTGCAGTTAATTTTATCATATTTTTTCATCATTCATAGATTGGACTTTATAAACAATGATACGGGAATCTTAATATAATTCTTGCATCGTTTGCTTATATTTTGATAAGTTTATAAAAAAAAATTTCTTAGGACTTTTAAATTTGTCGCCATTCCAGATCAGACTAGAAAGTGAAGACTTTCCGGTTCGAAAACAACTTCCGATTACGCAATAGCTCTATGACAGACTATAATTAGTATAATTCCTTCAGTGTCATACTTATATCTTTGTGTTACTTACGATAATATTAAATTACATTTTACTTTCAATTTCAACGAGCTATAGCTAAGTGAAACCCAGAGGTAAAAGTTTACGCTAACATACAATTTATAGGTCCACGGAATCGTTTGAGGATTTCAGGCCGAATTGAAAGTAGCTCCTCCCCATCCGTCGTGTGACTCTGGTATATCTTCCCACTTCCCAAACGTCATGATTCTGCAGCCCTATCTTGAACATTCAAATGATTTAGATCCTTAACTTGAAAACCTAGTACGTCCATGGTAATTATTAATAAAGAAAACAGTTACGAAAAGGTCTCATGGGTATAAAACCTTTTATTAAAATCAAAAAGCCGTGGCAAGCTTTCGACCGTCCTCGCGGTCTTCGTCAGACACACTATTGATTTAGATCCATCAAGAAATTCCAAAGGCTAAAAATTATATTCTTAAAATATTATATATAAAACTCTTTTCAATAGTTCTTTTATAAAGTAACGTGGCTTTTAGGAGGCTTTTTAACAAAGCTAAAAGTTCGGGTGACTGGGTTGCCTACAAGCACACCCTCACTGCATACCATAAGGCCATACGCGAAGCCAAGAGGGACTCGTGGAGGAATTTCTGTGAGAATATCTCTGATATTCCCAGTACGGCAAATTTAAAGAAAATTATGACCAACGATAAGACTAAACATCTTGTTTGAAAGATGGTAGTCATTCTTCGTCGGGTAAGGAGACTCTAACTCATATGTTAGATGTACACTTTCCTGACTCCAGAATTACGAACAGTACTGATTCTGATCCCCTTCCCATTATTATTGCACGTACCAAAAGGGAAGACTGGGTGGTGGCGAATAAAATTGTCACGCACTCCAGATTTATTTGGGCAATAAAGTCTTTTAAGCCCTATAAGTCTCCGGGGCCGGATGGGATAATTCCCATTCTGTTGCAGGAGGGCATTGATATTATCTGCCCAATGTTGAGTAGAATCTATAGGGCTTGTATTGCCCTTGGATATATTCCTAGCACCTGGAAACTTTCTAGGGTGATCTTTATTCCGAAGCCAGGGAAATCTAACTATCTCGAGGCTAAGGCCTTTAGGCCAATCAGTTTGACTTCCTTTTTTCTAAAGATTTTGGAGAAATTGGTAGACAATTATATTAGGGGGGAGGTTATTTCTCATATACCTCTCTCGACGGCTCAGTATGCCTACCAAAAAGGAAAATCTACTGAGACTGCCCTTCATGGCATAACTAACTGCATTGAAAGGGCTATCAACTTTAAGGAAATAGCGTTAGCAGTTTTCCTTGATATAGAGGGCGCTTTTGATAAGGTGTCCAGCGCAGTCTTCATGAAGGTTGCAAAGCGCTTTGGCATTAATGACACTCTGTATCTTTGGATCAAAGCTATGCTGACGAATCGTGTGGTGGTATCCTCCCTGCTTGGTGAATCCCATGTGGTAGCCACCAGCCGTGGTTGCCCGCCAGGTGGTGTTCTATCACCTCTGCTGTGGTGCCTGGTTGTGGATGAACTTTTGGTGAGGCTAAACAGGGATGGGTGCCGCTGCTTCGGCTATGCCGACGATATCGCCATCATCTTTACGGGTAAGTTCCCCAACACTATTAGCGATTTAGTAAGAAGAGCCCTTGCATCAGTGGAAAACTGGTGCAGGGAAGTTGATCTTACGGTTAATCCTAATAAAACGGTTCTTGTTCCTTTTACTCGTAAAAGGTTGCAAAACTCTTTTAACGATATCTCGTTATTTGGGACAATCTTGAGCGAAAGCACGGAGGTGAAGTACCTTGGTGTTATTCTTGACAACAAAATAACGTGGAAGCCTCATCTTGACTCTATAGTTAAGAAGGCCAAGATGTTACTCTGGAGAACCAGAAGTGCAGTTAGCAGGTCATGGGGGCTTAGCCCTAAAGTGGTCTTCTTGCTGTACACCATGATCATCAGACCATTGCTCTCTTACGCTGCAGTGGTCTGGTGGCCTAGAGTCCGAATTAAGAATGTGCAGAGCGATCTGCGCACTCTGCAAAGGCTGGCTTGTGTCAGCATCACAGGAGCTATGAGAACAGCCCAAAGTACTTCTCTAGAAATTCTCCAACTATGGGAGCCTATAAGCTCAACCAGAATGGTTGGTGGAAGGCGAATATTTGGGATAATAGCCACACCAAGATCTACCGGGAAATTTCAAGTCAGCTACCTGTCTACCTAATGGGTTCTGATATGATGGCTACGAAGTTACATTTTAGTAAGCCTTTCAATACTTATTTTCCAAGCCGTACGGAGTGGGCCAATCATAGTACCCTCGGGGCCAGAGGATAAATCGTCTGGTTTACCGATGGGTCTAGGACCCACTATGGCTCTGGTTCGGGGATGTATTGTCTTACTAGCAATCTCGGCTTCTTTGAAAGCCTTGGTGTTTATGCTAGTGTTTTTCAGGCGGAAATTGCCGCTATCTGCTTCTGTATTGACTTTTGTCTTAAAAAGAAGCTTCATGGCAAGGTTATCCAAATTTATTCGGATAGTAAAGCTGCCCTCAAGGCTCTCAACCAGTTTCAGGTCTCTTCAAAACTGGTTTCTAGCTGTTTGAGTCTCCTCTCGGAGCTAGGCACCAACAATAAAGTTCAGCTCTATTGGGTTCCTGGCCATCGGGGGTACTATGGTAATGAGAAGGCCGATGTCTTAGCCAAGAAGGGGGCAGAGGCTGGGTTCTTTGGTCCTGCACCTGCCGTTCCTATCCCCTCTAGCATAGTTCGCGGCCTTATCTCCAACTCCATGACTGACCGTCAACTCAAGCTTTGGCTTGAGATGGATGGCCAAAGGCAGGCTAAAGAATTTATCTCGGGCCCCTCTAGGCAGAGAGCTAAGGAGTTGCTCTCGCTTTCCAAATCTAATATCAGGCTGGTTGTTGGCCTACTAACAGGTCACTGTCTCCTTAACAGACATCTTTACTTGATTGGAATCAGTGATGATTCAATCTGTAGGGCATGTCAGGCTGAGGAGGAAACCGCCTCTCATGTGCTTTGTAGGTGCGATTATTACGCGGCCCAAAGATTCGAGCATCTAGGTATGCATCAGCTGGAAACTTCTGATTTCTATAATATGCCGGCCAAGAGGATTCTCCGTTTTGTGTCGGATATCGGGCTTTTTAAGTCGTGAGGTTCGGGGTTGCACAATGGACCTCTGGTCGAAGTTCGCGAACGGGCATGTCCTTAGCCCTTCACCCCTTTCACTAATAATAATAATAATAATAATAACATTGCCTTCTTGTTTAAATGTTGCTTTTACGTCACATTAACTTTTACAAGTTTATACGAGCGCGTGCCACAGTCGCGGGGAAGATTTTTCTAGCGCGCGTGTAAATCGCTCGCTCGAAGAATATACTAATAAAGGGTACGATCAGTAGCACTCCACGAAAAAAACCTGATGGGTTCATAGAAATAGAAATTAGACTAGAAGCACGATTGGATTGGGCGAGGACGTACCAGCTAGAAGGCTGCCATCAGAGTGGAATCGCGATAGTCGCGCCATCTCATAGAAACAATTTAAACTAAATAAGTAAATATGGTCACGTGGAATAACATAAAACAGATCGTAGGCAACGTATTAAAAACTTTTTTTATTTATCTGACATTATATTAAGTTATTTAAACAGCTTTAGGAAAATCATACAAATCTCAAGA
Organism: Leiobunum rupestre; assembly: GCF_980474605.1. Lineage (NCBI taxonomy): Eukaryota > Metazoa > Arthropoda > Arachnida > Opiliones > Sclerosomatidae > Leiobunum > Leiobunum rupestre. Next base: position 41,847,964 of record NC_143387.1, read on the forward strand.
ATCTACTATATCTACCGTGTCACCCTTAAAGTCACACGTTAAATTTGAGCAATCATTGTAAGTCTGAAATACCACAAATCATCACAGTTTAACTAAATTTTAATTATTTCAGTGTGGCTTAAAATATGCCTACATGAGATTCCAAAATCTTGGTTTCAGTGTCTTTTAAACTATCATCAGTATTAGTCAAGTCAAATTGAGTGGTTTCCGGTAGTTCACTTTTTCCGCAAGTTTTCTGAAATAACCTCTGATATATATGGAAACTAAATAACAATTACTAAAATCAATAAATTGGCATACTCTAGAAGATGTAAATATGCTTTGTTCTGGAATAGATATTTTTGGGAGCTCTTTCAAATTTTTGTTTTAATAAAGAAATTATTCATATTTCAGTTAGTTTTTTATTTCAGAATGTATAAGGTAATTTTTATTTGTGTAGGTACAGCATTTGCTGTCAAATGGTGCCTTCCATTTTGAAAGTAAATTTCATCCGGCAGAAAATGTTTACTACACACAAAGTCATATGAAGTAATTGAAGATGGAGTCCAATTTTCGCGATTTACCGCTAAAACCATTTTCCTAGTAATGCAGCATTTCTCAGAGGAAATCTTAGTGTAAAAAAAATCTCTAAAGCCCCGTTTTCAATCACGTTTTCTCCGAACAAAAATCACGCTTTTGCATCAAAAGCAACCGCGAGAAACTTCTCTTTCGGCTTTTTTGTCACGAGAAGCAGATATCTAAATGGATTTGATATAGGCTTATTTTGAAATAAAAGCGCGTCAAAAAAGCAAAAGCGAAAAGTCTGAAATTTATCGTAATTGAAAACGGGGCTTTATTCCGAGATTATTATAAAATATTTACTATAATATTACATACTTATGAAATGAGAATTTTATTTCTTTCCCAGATCTCTATTTACAATGTGAAAAAGCGCAGTTTTTAACCATTTTTGCGGATATGCTTTTAGACGCAAAAATTTAAACACGAAAAGGCCGCCGCTGCGCACGACGTGATGCGCAGTGGATCGCCTTTTTTTTTCCCTCTTCGAAATTCGCGTCGTAGCCATGGCGACAATGTTTAATGCGTTTGTCAGATGGCGCGTACATCGCGATTCCACCCTAATGTCAGCCTTCTAGCTCGCCTGTTTCCCTTGGGATTGGCGGAAAGGGCTGTGCTTCTAGTCTAATTTCTATTTCTATGGATGGGTTTGATATTTTGCACCGATGAGCTTTTTCGTCATAATGACGTCGTAAGTTGCTGAACGCTTTTATTCAGTCATCGGTGTTTTTTTAAATGGTGTAGCTTTTATAGTAGTTTTACGTCAGTCATCGGAAAAACCGACTCTTCCAGCCGATGACTTCGGTGAGTAACCGATGAGCATCGTGACGTCAAAGCCGGAAACGAGAAAAAGCGTACAGTAGGAAACCGATGTCAGCGATTACTAATCGGTGAGTCCGATGAGCGCTGTTGAACGTACCCAAAGATTGGTCTTGTGACGTCACAGCAACATTTTAACAAGTTGGGCAGGACCACTTGTTATTTTATAAAATCAACTCTTATATAAGTTGTCATTTGCCAATAGGCGCTTAAATAAAACATCCTTCAAGGAAATTGCCAAGAAGTAATATTTCCGAGAGCCATGACCTGCAAGGACTGTTTATATAGTGCTTGTTGAAATAATGGAAACATATCACCTGTAAACAGAACGTCTTGTTTTTGTTTAGCCTTATTATGTAAAAAAAAGCTACCTGGTTAAAAGGGAACACTTGGCCATTGTTGCATACCGTACAATTTTGCCGCCATTTTTCCGAAATTTTCCTGCCGAGTTCGCGCTAAACTTCTTACAAGGATGCTGGGGCGTTCATCCCTCCTACTTCGCCTCTCTTCCTATCCTCCTTGTTTTCGCCAAACGGGAGAATGGGCGAGACCACAACGCATGATTATCTTTTAGAAAATTAAAGTAACATAGAAACAATAAATTGGTCAAGCGGAACTATTAACTGGAATTTTATTGCTTTGGTCGCCATTTTCCAAAATGACAGAAGCTAAGGGCCCTTAAAGAGATAGTGCCAACTCAGATTAATTTAAAATTTTGTTCTTTGGCTTACACGTTATGATAGATTTTTAAGTCCTGAATCAGAATATATATACATATTAGCACTTTCAATTAGTATTTAGTTTTATATTTTAATGTAAAATAATGGTATTTCAATAGCCGCGCAAAACTTCACAGATTGTTGACGTCATGAGTTTGGTCGATTTCTGGGCGGTCGAGCGGCGGCTAATTTCCAGTAGTCTTTTTCTACTATCGCGTAGATAATTTGTAAGCGCGATTTTTGACTTTCTTCACGCGGACCACGCGGTTCGAGATCCTCGAATCACGACTTCACGAGCCGGCTACGTGTAAAAATATTGTTTTCAAAGTAGAAATTGAAGAAAAAATCGATAACAAGGTATTGTTTATAAATTATATCATTATTTCTTATACGTAGTCATTATAACAATATTTATATTCTAAGGAAAGATGCCACCGAAAGCACCGAAGACCGTGGACGCCACAGTGTATTGCGCAGTTCCTTCCCGCAGTAATAATAACAACAAAAGTGGCTTATCTTTCCATTATTTTCCATCAAATGAGGGTCTTAAAGCAGAGATCCTGGCAGTTATAGAGATGCGAAACTCCGTCGAAAACCTGACAAAAAAATGCAAGCATCAGCGCCGCCCTTCGGCCGGAAAGAAGCGCCCGTTTCAAGCCGAGAGACGCAAAAATTGTAAACAACGGTAACAATCCTAGGATCTCTGCGATTACTCCCCACGTACAGGCGTCGCTGCGATCGGCAAAAATTTGAAAAAAACTGGTTTGCTTAGGGTATAGGGAGTTTCGCATCTCTATAACTTCCAGGATCTCTGCTTAAAGCGTGCGAAAGCGGGAAACTCGGATCAAAAGAAAGCGATGGGAGTAAAATTTCCTCCTGTAATCCCCGAAAACTTCTATTTCCAGCTCGCTCTAGTAGCAACCAATAAACATCAACCTATCTATGACGTAGACAGTATGTGATGAAAAAAAGTTACGCTATGTTTCTATTTTAAAATTTGAAATTAATCGTGAATATTTATATTTATACCAAATGTTTTATAGCTATATTTTTACTATATTTTTAAATAATTGATGAAAAAACTTCATATACGTAGAAAATTGTGACACTATCTCTTTAACCAAAGTTAATAGAGTTGTAGGACTTTAGCCTCAACTATCAAACTATTGAAATATTATTCATCGGAAGTAAGTTTATCCCGTAAAAACAATAGCTTTCAAACGTCGAGGTAATTTTATTGTCTACTGGAAGCTACAGTTTCTATTCCTCTGATATTTTTATTTAAACCAAGGAACCACTAAATGAGTACTTGCTGTACTTCATATCTATTTAAATACATTTCGAATTTACCACGTACTACATTCTACCACGGCCGTCTCGAGATCTGCTTCGCGCTGCAGATCTCGAGACGGCCGTGATTCTACACAGCCAAATTACGAACTTTCACAGAAAGCTATCGCCATCTACTGCTTCTCTTGTCAATTAATAAAAATCGGAATTTCGGTGCATTGTGCTTCTGTCCAAATCACTGCCTTCGAATTAACACCCGGGTTATATTAAATTTTATTTTGAAAATGAAGACTGCTTTGATGGTTGCTGAAAAGCCATCGTTGTCACAGTCACTTGCTAATATCTTGTCGAATGGAAAAGCTAGAACTAGAAAGGGATTTAATGGGGCATGTTCTATTCATGAATATGAAGGAACTATGAAAGGCCAACCTACTCACTTCAAAATGACATCAGTTTGTGGCCATGTCATGTCTATTGACTTTCTTGGAAAGTACAATAACTGGGATCGTGTGGATCCGGTAATTATAGATTCTATCAAATAAAATTCTTAGTACGCTAATCCCAGTTACCATTATAGGCAGAGTTATTTGTTGCACCAACTGAGAAAAAAGAAGCAAATCCTAAATTGCAGCTCCCTAAATTTTTAGAAAAAGAAGTTAGAATTTAGCGAGTTTAATAAAAAAATTACTAAAATTTGGAATTATGTTGATGCAACCCTCTACTCTTGAATGGGTAGAACTGGTTTTGAACAAGAAAAATTAAATGTTAGCCTCTAAAATAATAACCAATGTTAAAGTAGGAACTGTCATTTTGTTACAATTGTCACCTAATTTGGATCCCATTAGGTGAAAGCATTCTATTTAAGGTAAAAACACTTTCATATTAATTCTGTGGCGTGAATATCGCTTAAGTTTTACCCCATTTGTTTATTGAACATGTTTAAATTCTTCAGCAACACAATTGGTTCTTGTCCTATTTTTAATAGCCCCTTGTGACGAACTATCATATAAAACATTAGAAAAAAAGTTACTGAAAAAGGTTTTGAAATATTTAATTTTTGGGATAATGAAATGCTTAAACATTAAGAAATTATATAAATTTTCCCAAACATAAAAGGGCCACACAGGCTTTTGAAAAAGACTTGACCAATCAAATACTGGAAACAAGGTTGTGAAACTGGTTAAATTCCAACGCCAGTGTGTCCCTTTAAATAACATTTAAAGATGATAAGTGCTATTTAAAAAAGTGAAATTAATATGTCAATGCAGTGCTAGGTTGGACTTGACCCAACCACCCAACCCCCACTAATAAATAATATGTCAATCCTAAGAAAATAATTTATATTCAAGAGTTATTCTTTCTCTGCTCTAACTTGAATTGCTTTTACTGATTCTTATACTGTGGTTCCCAAGTTGAGAAAAGCTTTTACAACTTACCCACTTGACAATGGAAGGTATTTACTTGTTAGTGAAATTCCCTGCTAAAATTTTCATAAAAATTCATCTTTTAACAATAAAATTTTGTTTAAAAAATATGGCGGGGAAACATATGAGCATTTCATTCTCCTTTAAAGATGGGAATAACCATTGCGGTGGTGTAGCTATGCCACTGAACCATTGTAAATTACTCAAGAGGTCGGAATAGGGGTGAATACCTGCCTTCAGATGACATTTACATTTATTTTACTTATATTATTGTAAAACTTAATTGAGTAGGTTGCTTCTTTTTGTACCTCCTTGATAGCAGATCTGACCAATCAGGGATTTTTCCAGCCCTATTTTCGGAGATACATCCAGGAAACTAGCTAAATTCAAACATAATGAAACTAATGGGAAAGGCTAACAATAATTTATTAAATTAATTATTCTGCCTTAGAGGGCCACAGAATCATTTGAATTTTGAAGGTGGGTCAACGGAATCATGTATTTTGAAAAGCAAGAAGTTATGCCTGAGTAACATGGTGCAAGGGGAGGAGCTACCTAAAATTTGGCCCAAATTTTTTAAATGATTCTGTAGACCTTAAATTAAAATTAATATATACCTCTTGTCCCTCTGGACTGGCAATAAAGGATTGTTTGTAGAATTGAACTACCTTTGAATATATTAGGGTCTACGGGAAGATAACATGGGGTGGTACTACTCTATTGGTCAGTGGCGTAAGAACGGGGGGGGGGGGGGTACAGGGGTACAATGTACCCCCCTTGAAATTGGAAAATGGTGCCAAAGGGGTATGAAAATGGCGGCAAATTGTTTTAGAAGGGCCGTAAAAAGGATGCTGATTAGGGAGCGCCAAATTTATCATCCAAGCTGTACCACCCTTAATCCAAAACGTTCCTACGCGCCTGCTATTGGTGGCTATTTTTCATGGTTTACTGCATTATGAAAGATCTCATAGGGGTAGACTGGGCATGTTACCAGGTCAATGAATTCTGATGACCAAATTTTCTTGGGGTGAGAGGCCTGTAGGTACCAAATCAAAATCCGCTCTACAACTTGTTTTAACATAACTAGCACAAATCACCTTTAGCTCATATTAAACCTGGTAACACAAATGTTGAATCTACCGTAAATATGAAAGTTCATACTTCCGTTATGGGGCTGGTGCATTGATTAATGCTTTGGGGCTATAACGATACAATGACCCCTTGCTCAAAATGCCACATGTCCCTCCTCTGGTTCGTTACCAATGTTTATGGTCTCATGAAACCCATGCCTTTTTGACTAGGGTATATTATGAAACTTTGATTGCTTTCAAAGTTATTAAACTTTTAATGAAGTAAAAACTATATTTTCTTGCTCAAAACTTAATCTACCTATGGGAAAAATGTCATTCGAAATGGACTTGTGAAAAAAAATTCCAAATTTCAGGAAATTCATAATTAAAATAAATATTGATAACAAAAATTATAATTATATTTCCTTTTATGAAGGCAAGAGGATGTGATTATTTAGTTCTCTGGTTAGATTGTGATAAAGAAGGCGAAAATATTTGTTACGAAGTAATACGATCTGTACAGAGTGTAATGCGCATATCAATTGATGGAAGAGATCAAGTATTTATTTAAATTTTTTTTATTAGAAATGTGTTTTTAAATCATTATTTTTTCTTCAGACAGTATTTAGGGCTAAATTCAGTGCAATTACTGACAAAGATATCAAAGCAGCTATGAATGCCCTCTCAATTCCTAATGAAAATGAAGCGAGATCTGTTGATGCCAGACAAGAACTTGATCTTCGTATTGGCTGTGCTTTTACTCGCTTTCAAACCAAGTTTTTTCAAGGCAAATATGGCAATCTTGACAGCTCATTGATTTCATTTGGACCATGCCAAACACCAACCCTTGGATTTTGCGTGGAAAGGCATGACCAAATTCAGTCTTTCAAGCCAGAAACATACTGGGTTATCCAACCTCACGTTTCCACCGCTAAAGGAGAACTTTTAATGTTGGATTGGGACAGAATACGAATTTTTGAGATAGAAGTGGCGCAATATTTCCTGCAAAATGTCAAAGCTTTCAAAGAAGCCAAGTATGATTAATATTCTTTAAATATTGGTCTTTAGAAGTTTTTGAATCAAATTAAGTTATTCTATGGAGAAAACCTATCATTTTTATTCCCCAGCAAAATTGGGTGCAGAAACAATGAAAAAAATCTTTTCCATATTGTCTTGGAAGTTAATACCAAGTCCTTTGGGAATAGTTTTAGTTCACGGGTATCAGAAAGTATGAACAATATTTGCCTTCCCATTGTTTAAAATTTATGTAGGTATAAAATCGTTTTAGATTTATCCTGATTTGGTACTTCCTACTATGAGGAGTGAAGTTGAGAAGCAACTAAATTTAATTTCAATTGGCAAAGCGGATTTTGAAACGGTTTTGCAACATACTCTAACCATCTTGTTATAATATGGGTTAACTTCATTATGTAAAATATCTGTAGGTGGCGCTAGTTACATACACCTAGGGGTGGATGTGAGACAGGGCCCCCAGAGCAGACACTTTTCTAAAGGCTGCACGCTTGAATAGTCATGTTGAATAAATCTCTATGTTAAATCTCATTTTATTTAACCCCTCCTAACATGGCGACAGCGGCGGGATATTCTATAATGTTCTAATTATAATTATAAGGTATTATTTTAAAGTTTCGACTAGTTTTTGCGTTTTATTCGCGTTTTGTCGCCAACACGATGACGACTTCTTTCAAAAGCCCTCCTGCTTTTGTTCCTGGGGATGATCCCGCCTCCTCGTGGGCTGCTTACAAAGAAGGCTATGAAATTTACGCCACTGCTGCAAATTTACAAGCCACGCCGATAGCCCAACAACGTACAACATTTTTGCATATTTTAGGCCCAGCTGGGCTTGCTATTTACAAGACTCTTCCCATTGTTGCCGTCGACGATGCTCGAACTGTTGAGGTGATCTGCACTTCTTTTGACAATTATTATGATGACGCTTATTCTGCTGAACCTGGATACTTTGACGAAATTGGATACTCTGACGAACCTGGTCAGGTTTATGACACCACTGACTCATCTCAACATTATTCCTGTTACAGTTTGTCACTTGTCCGTGAGTTGAACCAATTACATACTACCTCCAATAAAGATGATGAAATTTATGACAATGTGTATCTATTTGACAAACCTGTCTGTTTCAAAATTGATACCGGTGCCCAGGTTAACATCATACCACTATGTCTTTACAATTCTTTCCTTCCCAAGCCGAAGTTGAGCAAGCCGATATACACCGTCATGGCCTATTCAGGACATCCTGTGCCAATGGCAGGTGTACTTGATGCTCCATGCACATCCTACAATGCTTCGTCTAAATTTTCCTTCTATGTCACCACTGACAATCGCACACCCATCTTGGGTGCTTCTGCCGCTCTTCAACTGGGAATTATCCAACATCATCACCATCCGCTTGGTCCTCCTCCTACACCTAAGCTTGTCGCAGTACTACATTCCGCACCTACTGCTACACGACTTACGCAATCACCTGCTGACATAATTGCCCAGTTTCACACCGTCTTTGATCATGTTGGGCCATAAACAACTGCAAGAACAACCTATCCCAGTGATAAGCGCAGCACATCAGGTACCCTTTGCTTTTCGGGAACCGGTTCGCCTTGAACTTACAAGAATGCAGCAACTGGGCATCATTGTTCCGGTTACCGGCCCCTCCGATTGGGTCCACCCCATGGTGGTGACCCCCAAGCCTGATGGATCGGTACGAATCTGTTTAGATCCCCGAACACTGAATGCGTCAATCAAGCGCCAACCTTTTTCTGTTCCCACCACTCAAGAAATATTGGCAGCCTTGAGTGGCAAAAAGGTCTTTACCGTGTTGGACGTCCAGAGTGCCTTTTGGCACATTGCACTCACAGAGGAAAGTTCCCACCTCTGTACATTTGCGTCGCCGTACGGTTGATTTCGATATCTCTGTTACCCTAATGGCCTTGTTACTGGCTCGGAAGTTTGCCAGCAAACCCTTCGCAACCTTTTTCCGCCATCTGAATTTCCCGATGTATACATCTCGACTGACGATTTTCTCATTGCCTCGGTGGACATGGACTCCCACAAGACCTCGTTATACCATGTCCTACAGCGGGCACATGATGTTAATTTATGTTTCGGACGTAAGAAACTGGCTTTGGCTGTTGATCGCGTCAAATACATCGGCCACATCGTTACGTCTTCCGAAGTAGAAGTTAATCCTGCTCGCATCTCGGCCATTTGCACTTTGCCACCTCCTAAAGACAAGGCGGCTCTTCAAAGTTTCTTGGGTATGATTAACTACATTACTCGCTTTATCCCCGCGGCAACGAATGATACTGCTCCACTTCGCCTTCTCCTCAAAAAGGACGTAGTCTTCAAATGGGAAAGCGACCACCAACAACATTACGATTCCCTTAAACACCTTGCTTCCACAGTCCCGGTACTCGCTTACTTTGACTCCAAGAAATCCATAACGCTTTCAGTTGATTCTAGTCAATCGGGTATTGGCGCTGTTATGATGCAAAATGGCCAACCCATGGAATATGCTTCGACGACATTAACACCCACCCAGTGTCGCTATGCACAAATTGAAAAAGGGCTGCTAGCAATCGTTTTCGCCTGTGAACATTTCCATTTGTACATTGCGGGAACAAAAATAACAGTGGAAACAGACCACAGCCCACTCTTAGGCATTGTCAAGAAGCCTATTCATCTTTTATCCCCCCGGCTTCAGCGCTTACTGATGCGATTATTTCGCTACCAACTTGATCTAGTTTATGTTCCTGGATCTCAATTGCATATAGCAGACATGCTTTCGAGGACGCCACAACTGCACACCCTTATAAATACGGAGCTTTTGGATGGCCCCTATACTGCCGTATATGCCATGACCACTTTACCTCCCCTAAAACAAGCACAATATAAACAAGCCATTGCTAATGATGTTATTCTCCAGCAGATCATCAATTACAGTCAATCTGGTTGGCCACGTATTCTCAAACAAGTAGGTCCCGACTTACGCCCATACTGGCCTCACCAGGATGAACTACATGTCTTGGACGACTTAGTCTATCGTGGGTCAACTTTGGTTGTCCCCAAGTCCTTACAATTAGAAACGCTCAAAATAATCCATGGCTCCCACCAAGGTATCAATGCATGTCTAGCTAAGGCAAAGCTCAATTTTTTTTGGCCTCGTATGTCTGATGATTTGACCCAATACATACAAGCTTGTTCGATCTGCAATAACAGGAGCCGTCAAAATACTCCAATCCCGATGCACCCCCACACGATACCGAAATTGCCTTGGGAAACTGCCGGGACAGATCTCTTTCATGTTAATTCACAAAACTTCATCCTTCTCGTGGATTATTACTCCAAATTTGTGGAAGCCCAAGAACTTTCTAACACCACCACTCAGAACGTTATAAACTTTTTACAACCACAATTTGCTCGTCATGGACCTCCTCAACGGCTTATCTCTGATAATGGCCCTCCTTTTAACTCTGCAGGTTTCAAACACTTTCTACAACAATGGGGCGTCACTCACATCACCTCCTCTCCTCACTACCCCCAATCTAATGGGATGACGGAACAAACTATTCAGACCATAAAAAATGCCCTGATCAAGGCTCAACGAGATGGAAAGGATCTATCTTATGTTCTTATGGAATATAGGTCCACTCCGAAAGGTTTATTACCATCACCTGCGGAAATGTGTATGGGACGTCAGATACGAACACCCCTTACCACACATAGGGCGACATTACAACCAAGATACCCCACCAAAACGGATCTCCAAACATTACACCACCAACAACAAGCAATGGTTACTCGTTACAACGAAAAATATCCTCATGATCTTCCTGCTCTTTACCCTGGACAACCTATCCTTTATCAAGAAGGACCTCGAAATTGGCTACCTGCGACTGTCCTTTCTTCTGGACCTGAACCACGTTCGTACATTATTCGTACAGCTTGTGGCCAAATATTTCGACGGTCTAGGATTCATCTAAAAATGATCAAATCCTTTGATGTAACCCCACTGATGCCCTTAACATACGCTATACCCGTTTCACCTCCCCTAAACTCCGCTACCACTGAAACAAATACATCAGAATCCGACACGATGGCAAAGACGACCTTTACCCAACACCAGCACCAACCGGTCAACCACGCTACACCAAATGTTTCGGCACACAACCAACAACTACCGTTGTTGAATCCTTTTGCCACATACCCTCATCTCCAGGCTTCACCACAATCGGATTTTGAGATCCATCTACGTCCACAACACCTCAATAATCCACGACCACCGATCGTTGACCAAGGCCTAATCTCCATACCAGGGACTACGATAGTGGGCAATTCTCCATGTCTACATCGTCCTAATCTTGAGCCACTGAGGGTATCTCCTAGAACTTTGCCAGCTGATTCACACAATTCGACACCTATAAGGGCCTCTTCCCCCACTGTTGGCCCACCGAACATACCTGCGTTTACATCACCACAAACCGACCACTTCTCACTATACTACAACCCGTTGTGGACGTACCAGCATGTTACCATTACGTTTTCGAATTTCTTCTGACTTTAGTGAAGGAAAAGGAAAACACAAGCCAAAGAAATTGACTTGACTATTCAAAAAATCATTAATCATTAATAAAAATATATATAAGGAGAAAGATGTTATAATGTGGGTTAACTTCATTATGTAAAATATCTGTAGGTGGCGCTAGTTACATACACCTAGGGGTGGATGTGAGATAGGGCCCCCAGAGCAGACACTTTTCTAAATGCTGCACGCTTGAATAGTCATGTTGAATAAATCTCTATGTTAAATCGTAAGGCATCTCATTTTATTTAACCCCTCTTAACACATCTAAGCTTTCTTTTTTTATCTATAACATTTCAGTATTTCATTTGTTTTATGGGTACAATGTTGTTTTAAATCAAAATATACAGCACTTTCATACTAACATAGAAGGTATTACACACTCCTAGGGAGTAGATCACTCCATTGCATTATTATAGAATAATATTGAATCTCTATACAGAAAAAATTACAGTGAGTAGCAGCTCCCCGAACATTTTTCAAAATTGGCAAACGTTGCTTCAACTGGCAAAATCAGAAAGCTTCCCCACTATGAAAACCTTGAGGTTTTGCTTCTGCCAGCACCCTCCCCCAAAGCTCCAGTTGGCAAGGTGTTAAGGCTAGTGAACTAAGGTCTTCTCTCTAGAATTCATTTAAAATGTTTAATATTCTTAATAATAGGTCAAAAATTTGAAATCGTACTAATAAAGTTAAACTTTTCAAATAAAACTTCATAAACCTTTTCAAGCACGCACATACAACCTTTCATTTATGATAATTGCAGAGTTACTGATGTCACATCAAAGAAATGTTCTCGGCAGAGACCTTTAGCTCTGAACACTGTAGAGTTAATGAGAGTTGCCAGTTCTGGTTTAAGCATGGGTCCTCATCATGCCATGCAAATTGCTGAACGTCTCTATACACAAGGATACATTAGCTATCCTCGAACAGAAACTACGAGTTACTCACCAAACTTTGATATAGTGTAATAGCCTGCTTCTTGGTTTAATTGTAACTAAAATCCATGATGCTCTTGAGATGATCATATGCCCATGTGCCCTATGTGTATTTTGTTGCAAAATTTAGTGGGTTGTAGTTAATGCTTTAGTGATGTTGAAGCTCTTACTTTGATAAGTAATAACAATAATAATAATAAATGGCATTAAAATTCGCCATGGGTGGTGCCTTTAGTACTATCCTAGCTGATTATTATTATTATTATTAGCTGTCAAAAGAGTTCATCCAAAAAAAATAGACCGGAAAAAAAAACTGGCCAATTTCTTTTCTTGAATAGTTTAAACTGTTCATCACGGCCACCCACAAAAGATCTGTCAAAATGGTATAGCAAGCATATTGGATCATCCTTCCAAGTAGTGTTACGGATTCCTACTAGGCTGCACATAAATTAAATGTTGGTTTATTACTTAGTGATGCTTTACGTCAGCTAAGTCGTAGCCCTGAAGTAGGAGAAGATATAAATGCACTCTTATCAGGTGGAATAAACAAACCAAGGAAAGGAACTGACTGTGGAGACCACCCTCCAATCACACCAATGCGTTTAGCTTCAAGAGCAGAACTTGATGGTGATTCTTACAGGCTGTATGACTACATTGTTCGTCATTTTGTTGGGACTGTCAGTGATGACATGACGTTTCTTCAAAAAACCATCAACTTTTCCATTGGGGAAGAGTTCTTTTCACTCACTGGGAAAACACTTCTTGATCCTGGCTTCACAAAAATCATGACTTGGCAGGCTCTAGGTCCAAATGAATCCTTACCAGAATTAAGTATTGGAGAATCCTGCTCAATATCTGAAGTAATTTTTTTATCTAACTGAAATTTCAAAGGGAAACGTCATGGGCCCCTATTATACTGGGACCCTACAAAGCAGGCTTGTGGGCCCTTTTCTGCTGGGTCCCAGGCATTTTGCCCCCTCTCATGGCCCTGAATGGTTGTTAATTCTGACCACCCCAAGAAATATTTTAATAACCTTGAACCAAATTCCATGCCTGTATAAAATAGTATTCTACTTTTTACCAAATATGCCTGGTTGTGTACCTCAAACTGGTCCAGAATATAACCTTTGCAAATTGATTACTAACTTTTCATGTGTACCACTATCTATGTACTTACCCTAATTTTTAATTAGTGTAGTTTTTCAGTTCCCAAGATTTTGTGCAGACTGTTTAGTGTTTACCCCTGAATTCTGCGTTGAGTTTGAAAGTTCTCTACCCACTGCTTAAAGGGGTTTTCCCCCAAGCTCTTCGGTTTCCTTTCCATAAAAACTTTTTGAGGTTAATGGTAATAGTTAGTGTAGGGAGCTGTCGGCTCCCGTGGCATGAAGGGCTTGCCACTACCATTCTACGCATTGTAACCCGGCCACCTGAATTAATGGTTTTAAAAGTCGCTTGATAACTTAGGCCTAAGGTGGTGCCTTGGGTATTAGCCTAGCTGATTATTATTATTATTATTATTATTTTCTACACACCCACTGTTGATTGAATAACTTACTGGTCTCCAAATTTTCCTATTACCCACTGTTGACCCTTTTTTTAAACATAGTTTATCTACTTTGTAAGAATATGTTTTAATTACTACTGTACATTTGCAGGTGAAATTGCTAGAAAAACAAACAGGGCCTCCTGATTATTTGACCGAAGCCGAGTTGATTACGTTAATGGAGAAGCACGCAATTGGTACTGATGCGTCAATTCCTGTGCATATAAATAATATATGTCAAAGAAATTATGTATCTGTAACTAGTAGCCGCCGCTTAATACCAAGTCCTTTGGGAATAGTTTTAGTTCACGGGTATCAGAAAGTATGAACAATATTTACCTTCCCATTGTTTAAAATTTATGTAGGTATAAAATCGTTTTAGATTGATCCTGATTTGGTACTTCCTACAATGAGGAGTGAAGTTGAGAAGCAACTAAATTTAATTGCAATTGGCAAAGCGGATTTTGAAGCGGTTTTGCAACATACTCTAACCATTTTTCAACATAAGTTCCATTTCTTTGTAACTAATATACAAGGAATGGACGAACTTTTTGAAGCCACTTTTAGCCCTTTATCTGCAAGTGGTCGACCTTTATCTAGGTAATGTTTTATTTAAATATATTATCAGGCCCGGACTGGCCCGGGCGGCTAACTAGCGATCGCTGGTCAGATCGGGGTCAACTAAAACTGGGGACCAAAGAGGAAAAATTTGGCATTAATGGAAAATGGGGTCAACACGATTGCATAGCCGGTGGGGCCAACTACTAGCCAGTCCGGCCCTATATATTATATTGAGCAAGTAGTTCATGAAAGTATTACTCCAAAGGTGTGGGAAATGCAGGCGTTACATGAAACTAATTGAAACGAGACCTAGCCGATTACATTGTTCCCATTGTGACGAAACTCTCTCCGTGCCACAAAATGGTACTGTCAGATTATTTAGAGAACTCAAATGCCCTTTGGATGATTTTGAATTACTCCAGCTCTATACCGGAAATAAAAGCAAAGTAAAATTTAATGGAGTATTTCCAGTATTTCAGTAGTAACACTTTGTTTATCTTTTAAAGAGTTTTATCTTCTGCCCCTATTGCTACAATAATGCCCCTTTCCCGGATATGAAAAAGTCGTTTGGGTGCAATCAGTGTACGCATCCAGCATGCACATATTCACTCATATCTAATGGCATTTCTGGCTGTCAACTGTGTGAAGATGGTGTATTAGTTTTAGACCCAGCTTCTGCACCAAAATGGAAACTATCATGCAATAAGTTCGTGTAATTCCTTATCAATCTAATAATGTAAGAATGTACTCATCATAATAATTTTCACCTCCTTATTGAAAAAAAAAGATGTGAAGCAGTAGTCTCCTTGTTTGAGGATGCATTAAAACTAACAGTTGAACAAGATGTTTGTGACAAATGTGAAAGTCAAATTGTAACTGTTGAATACAAAACGGTAAATTTATTCACCCATTTTATATTTACTAGTTTCGTTTTTTTTTATATCATCTTTGTATAATTTTAGGAAAAGTCAAAACTTCCCAATAATCTTGGTAACAAGGCGACAGGGTGCATTTTTTGCTTTGAAAGTTTTTCCACATTGGTTGAAAAGCCACGAACAATCAAGGGTTACAATTCTAGTAGGGGTCGAGGGGGACGTGGTAGAGGCAGGGGAAGAGGTGGTCACAGGGGAAAGGGTCGTGGTGGAAGTAAACCAAAAGATAAAATGGCTCAACTTGCAGCTTATTTTGTATAAAATATTTCAAATAAAACATTTTTAATATAGTTGTAGAATGTGTTTTATATATTTTATAATTTTCGTATCTCTAAAAATCTTCCTTGGGCCAGCCCTTTTTGCCATTCCCCCTAACCTTGCTGTGATGGCTGCACAACAGAAAATGCTACAGGCCCCTATCCAGGGACCGAAACTCAGGGATGCTCTAATTTTTTTTAGGGAGGCCAATGCCTTTACCCTAAAATTAAGCTCAAGAAATTATCAAATATCGTCAGTCCAGTTGGGGATGCTCAAGTCGACACCCCCTGGCGCCCCCTTATATACAGTTTGTCATCAGACGGATAAAAAGCTTAAGCTTATTTTGTTATTTATTTTCAATTTGGTATTCTAATAATAAGTCTAAACCGTTGAATAACCAAAATTTTAGAAAGGGGTGAGTGGTTCTCTAAACGTTTGAGAAGGCGCCATTGATATGCCGCATTTTTATTTGGCAGGTTGGTTTGGGGCGCAGAGCACCATTTCATGCTTGAGGCGACTTCTGAACTATTTGAGCTACATGTAAGCCCAAAGTAAAATGGTTATGAGGGTGCTGTGTTGCAAAATATTGTACTTTTATCATATGTCTCAATGAGTGGGAACTCCTTTCCTGACTGGGTCTTCAAGTGGAGTTCAATTTAAAGGACATTTTAGAAAGAAATTATCAGTTTCATATAAATTTTTATCAGGTGGTTAAATTGTTGTTTTGGTCTGATTATTTGGATATTAATGGCATTATACTCTAGTTCACAAAGAACTCGAGCTATTATATTGACTTTAACAGTCCTGTAGGGATAATAGCTCAGTGGTGCACACAGAAATTAATTGAAGGGGGTTCTGAAAAAAAAAGGTAAAACCAATTCCTGGTTTTTTTTTTATTTCAAATAAATAAATAATTCAGTAGGTTCTGTTTTCTGTGTCAGCAATTAGGGGTTAGGTATCAAGGGTTTGGATAAGTCCCATTGTTACTTGTTTATTTAATATATTTATGTAGATATATTAAGTGTAATTTATATTTATGGTGTTTTTAAATTAGCTGCGCTGATGTGAGCCGCCCTGGTATAAAAGGAAAACTTTTTCAAATTTCAAATTTTCCCACCTCACGAACAAGAGCGTCATCTTTTTTACGTCATTACTCGAGAAAAACGAGGAAATTGAATTCTGGGTAAAGTTTACGTAATTACATCTACGCGTTCGCGGACAAAGCACGAGTAAAGGAATCGGTAAGTTGTGAAAATTTGTTCTCCATTTTTTCGTTGTTTAACTTGAAAATATTTAGGTTTAGTATTAAAATATTACTCTGCCGTTTAAGGCGGTTCAAAAGAGGTTTTTAAAAAGTATAAATTACTTAACGTGGGTTTATAATTCTGAGAGATTTTAAGTCTTTAAGCGATATTCTTTGACGCCGACAAATCGTAGGCATTCTGCCATTTTGAGAACTTAGGGCTTCCGATGAGGTGACTGGCCCGTAGAAATTCATCATCGCCTTTGTCGTAATGATTTCACTTCTTGATAGTCTAGTGAACAATTTACTTAATACTTATTCTTCTTTAGTCATATTTGAATTCTCATGAAACTTAAGTTTGATAATTTTAAGGTTAAAAATGAGTTTTTCGGGAAATTTTAAATTTTATATTTAATGGGAGCTATTTGGTTTATTTTTAAATGTGTTTTGTGGTTTATCTATGATTATTAGCGCTGGGCAAGATCAATTTTTAATTTGTTATCTGTAGTATTAAATTAATTTACGTTTTAAATAGCTCTTTGTTGTTTATCTTATTTTCTATTATGTAACTTATAATTAGGCTACCTGTAATTTAGATTATTTTACAATTTTTAGCAAGGACTTGAGAATTGGTAGTAGTAGCATATTATGAAAGGTTATTTTAACTGTTAATGATGTCAAAGTGACGCCTAACTGTTCCTGATTGCGTTTTCCTACCATTGAGTAAATCAACCTTGACTCACTTGCTTGTTTTATTGAGGCCTAGGTCTGTTACTATGAGTATAAGGCCTCCATAGTCTTCATATTTTTAAAATATATTCATAGAATGAAGTTCACTTGCTTTTCATATTTTATCATCTAAGTTTCTTAGTTTGGTTCCAATGTAGAGAATTGGTGTTGTAGGTAACAATAATTAAGAATTTAGGTTTAGAAGAATAGGATCTAGAGTAGTGTTAAAAAAGAGGTTCCTTGTTACATTCTCTTAGCATGATACTCTTGGTACAGGGCTAAGCGAGAAAACATTAAAGGCTTTTTACTTTGTGAATAAAATATTTTATCTAGTACTAAATTATGTATAGATAAATCTCTTGTCAAAGCGAGAGATCTAAAGGTGAATTAAACTTTTCGCTATGAGTTTCGCCCCACTTAATGAAATAAAGCTGTCCATAGCACACTGGTAAAGGGACTTAATTACTAAAGTGAAACACTACAAAGGATAATATTCTTGGTAATAGGCAAAACCAGACAATACTTATTCACATTCCATTGTTTGCCAAGGGCTAACTGTTAAACAAAGCAACTGCTAAAGCAAAATGTCCATAGCATCCTGAATGTAGGGTTCTAGTAAATGATTTATATTAAAATAGTAATTATTTAGTGTGGAAAAAGGTTTGCTGTGTTCTTATGGTATGGTTTGTTTTATTGCTTTTAGTTTTTACTAATTATATCCAGCATGTTTTTTGTCTGGAATTAGGTATTTTTTTTAATTACCCCCCCCCAATTTATTTTGATACTGCTTAATGCTAACTCTATGATCATCTCAATTGTTTATTGTCATATAACATTATTTAAATTTTTAATTTCTATCAATTATACTGAATTTTATTTTTTCATTCAATTTTTAACCATGAAATTTTATCGAACTCCACAAAATCCAAAATGCTGATAGTGTATATTGGTCAAACAAAGAATAGTACTTTTGTTCAAATTACTCACTCTGGCGTAGGGGCAGGTTTACTGGCAAACCTTTGCATATATACTACCATCTTTTGCCATTTGCTTTTGTTGACACAAGGTACTTGAAGCTCTTAATCAAGTTTATTATTTCTTCTAAATTTGTTATTACCTCCCTGGGTCTTTTCCTTTGTACTGGGCGCTCATGTAAAGTACAATTTTATAGGTAATGGGGTTGCTGAATTCTGCCCAATGACTTGGTTCAGAGCTGCCAAAAGCTTTGGCTTGTGATGGGTGGTCAAAGGCGAGCCAAGGTACCCTTTGAGAGAAGTACAAAACCGCACTGGCTCTCTAAGAACAAAATTAGGCTGGAAACTGCCTTATTTTAGAGCATTATCAATTTAACAGGGATATTCATCTGATAGTTATGGTTATTGTTGTTCCTTCCGAGAAGGAAATGCTCTCATATAGGTAGTTTCTTTTCGCTTGTTCCGGAATTTCTGAGTAGAGTAAGTTGATGATATCATTTTACTCGGATTCTGTGCTGGCAAATAGGAGTCGGGAGTAAAAACGTTATTCCAAAATGCCTGTGGCCTTTTCAGCAGATAAATTCTTTCTAGCTGACGAAAAAATCATTTACTCCTTAACACCCCCTTTTCAGGAGTTAAAAGAGTAGCCTTAATACTCCGGAACAAGCGAATAGTTTATGGGGTGGAGTAATTCTCATTTGTAGATGTTTTTATTACGTAGCACAGCTTTGAGCATCTTTGTTTGAGTAGGCTGGGAATGCTAGAAATTTATGGCATTTCAATTAATTTCTAATATAGTACTTTTTAAAGTATGTTTGGGGCGGCAAAATCATAATGGGACCCCTGGTCAGGAGGTTAGTGATTTTGTAAATGGTCAATACTAGTAAAAGTCTGGAAATTATTGAGAATGGTTATAATATACTGTTTGTAGTTCCATAGCTAATATTCTGAATCCCCTCATTCATAAGGGAACTAAATCTATTGATCAAGAACTTATTTATATCATTGAGAAAGTGTAAGTTGATCCATTTATTAAAGCCAGAAATACTACCCAAAATTGAAATTTCAATGCTTTGTCTGGTCCTTATCTTGGACAAATTGAGAACTACTTGTTAGATTAAGAATTAAAACTACTTTTTCCGCAACTAATTCGGTATGTTTTCTCGAAAGAAAAAATCTTACAACTGGTACTAGATAGATGATGTTATTCAATTTGGAAAGCTTGGGAGATGAGCTAAGGTTGTAGATTATGTTAGCAGGCCTGGAAACAAGTCTAAGTTATTCTATTTTTTTTACCTTCAGAAATCTTATCATACTCTTCTAAATGAGAAAAAAATAGTATTAAATTGCATCTGTAAATTAAATTGATAATTCTTGTATAAAATTATATGTTATGTAATATTTGGTAGAGCTTGTACAACCCCACTTACTACGTTATGTAATTTGTTTATACATAAAAAATAAGTACAATCCCAGGAATGGTTCCTAAGCCCCAATTTTCCCCAAAGAGAATTAAGTCTTTTTTTTTTTCACCTTTTTTTTTATATAAATATTCCACATTTACCTTAACCTAATTTTATAGTATGTGGATTTCTTTTTTTTTTTACAAATAAGCTAATAAATAACCATTTACTTAATATACTTCCTCAAATATCTTAGTTCATTCCAAGTTCAACCTTTTTAAGTAATTCTAGATAAAAATTGATATAAATATGTTAATTTCTATTTTCTAAAACTTTTTGGGCGAACTTGTACACCAATATATTCATTTCATTTTGAGTCTGATAAGGAATATTCACAGCAATTCTTATTAAAATGATATATATTTTAGAGATATTTAGTTTTTATAAAACAAGAGGTTGCGTGTGGTGTAAAGGGACCACTGAGTGATTTTGTTTTTAAAAAAGCTTCTTTGCAAATCAAGTTTTGCAGTGTTTGTTTTCTGGCAATAGCATGATAACAAGAGTATTGGATTATATGGGCTTGCAAACTAAGTGTATTAAAGCTAAGGCAGCGTTCCAGAACACTCGGGTGTCTGGTTTCTCACTCTAGCTTGTTTTGATGTCCATTGCTCATCTGTTGCTCAAAGAAATCACCAGCTGTAAGAGCACGTTTTTTGTTGCTCAATGGTAAAATTAGCTTTCCTATCGTTTTAATATTGCAAGGTTATTAAGAGAAAACAATAATTTTATCTAAATTTTGAGATTGCTCAATTTAACAATTTGGTGTCACTTTGTACATGAAACTAACATGTGAAATAATAAGGAAAACACCTTTAATGTATGCTAAGTTTGGCTCGAAGCAAAAAATGTGGAAACTATTTTACTCTTCTTTGGTAGTTGTATTTGCCAGTTTAAATGCATAATTTCTTTGTATTTAAAAAAATGGCATTATTGGTGATGTAACATATATTAATATTGACTACTTTATCGGGCATGTTATGGGAACTATGAAACATATTCTTATCAACTTGTATTAAAGTGACATTTTACTAGAATTTAACTTTTGAATGTCATAGGATCCATATGGTTTATTAAAACATACCAAGCAGTTTGCTTTGTCATTAATTAATACTTCCCTGCTACTCCAAGTTTCTCATATTAAATGAAATCCAAACATTACATATTAACCAACTTACTACATTTTTTCCAACATGATTTTGCATTTTCACCATTGAATAATTTTATGTTTAAATGGATAGTGTTAAATATTTTTTGCTTAACCAAATAACTGTATAGGTTTCTTTTTGTTACAAGGCAAATTGTTTAAAGAGTGGAAAGTTAATTTTAATATTTTTTTTGTCTTGTGTAGCTGCGTTGTTGAACTGTGTGTTTTCGGCTGTCAATAGAAATACATTTTCTACCATTGTGGGGGTACAAGAAAACGTAACAACGGACGGGCAGAGAGGACCGGGTGGTGCTTCTCGATGCTTGGGAGGAAGGGACGAAACGAGTCATCGTCCAAACACCAATAGCGTAGGCTTTGGAGCCAATCGCAGATGGGTACCTCCAAGCAGTATTAAACGAGATGCAACCACCCAAGAAGAACGCAATGACATTGTTTTTAGAAAAGTTCGAGGGTATGTTTCTTGTTTGATAAACTTGTAGAGGTTAAATTGAAAAAAAATTCAATAAAACAATACCTTAAGGATTCTCAACAAGCTTACACCTGAGAAGTTCCACAAGCTTAGTGAGGAGCTGCTTAGCACTGGATTAGACTCTACTCAAATCTTGAAAGGCGTCATTTTACTGGTAATTTTTGTGAATTAAGAATGAGATTTGGTTCTTGGAGGTAGATATTTTAGTTAGTCTCTTCTCCTTGTTAGATCTTCGACAAAGCTCTTGATGAACCGAAGTACAGTTCTATGTACGCGCAGTTATGCCGTAAATTATGTGAAGAAGCACCAAATTTTGATCCTCCTAATAACTCCAATCCACCAAACAGCGTAGGAATTGATGAACTTTCAATACAAAAGGCAAAGTTCTTTATGATTTGGTCTTTTATTTCAGACATTTCGACGTTTGCTCTTAGCGAAGTGTAAAGATGAATTTGAAAACCGAAGCAAGGCTAGTGATGATTTTGAAAAGAGAGATGGCCCTTTATCACCCGAAGAGGAAGAGCAGCGGGCTCTGGCTAAGCACAAAATGCTGGGCAATATCAAATTTATCGGAGAGCTGGGAAAGCAAGGCTTGCTACAGGAAGCTATCTTGCACCAGTGTATCCGACAATTGTTGGCCAAAAAGAAGAGACAGGGTCTCAAGGACACGGCCGAGGATTTGGAATGCCTCGGACAGATAATGAAAACTGTTGGCCGCAGGCTTGATACAGATAAAGCTAAGGTATGAGCATTTTGCACTATCAGCCTCAATTTAAATTATTATTTAACCTAAAATGTAAATTCTATCCTTTTATTTAGCCTCTCATGGACCAATATTTTGATCGCATGAAGCAATTTGCCCTGAATATAGAGCTCCCTTCTCGCATTCGTTTCATGTTGCAAGATGTACTGGAGCTGAGGCAAAATAAGGTTCGCAGGCCATTAATTTCTGCTTAGTTATAAGCTATTTAAAATATTTACTTAAAAATATTTTGTTCACTACTTTCAGTGGATTCCTCGACGTGCAACTTCAGAGCACGGGCCTCGCACTATCCAACAGATTAGAGAGGAAGCTGCCAGAGACTATGGCATGTATGTCAACTCTGGAAACTCTCCGCATCATAATTCTCATCACCCTTCACACCACCAAAGCGGGCTGCCTTATGGTTTGATGGTTGGTGGGGGCAGAAATATGCCTCCCAACTCCGCCGCCTTAGCCGCTTTAAATGCTAGTGGGAAAGCTCGTGGTGGCATGGACGATGTATTTGGTCCCTTGCCTTTGGGTGTGGGAATCCTCGGAACTGGACCGGGTGTCATATCCGCTGATGGATTCCCTTCTTACTCTTCTAATATGGGAAGACCCAACCGAAATAACCTTAATAATGCCAGTAAGTCTAGTAATAATGATACAATGCTCATTTGATTACCGCCTTTCTTTTGCAGATATTTCTTCTCAACTCTTTTATGGTCAAAATAGACAAAACCACGGTGGAGGTGGTGGAGGAGGTCAGGGAAATCGCGATAGAGACCTCTTCCCCTCATACCAGTCTCAACCAGGACAACAGCCACAATCTCAACAGCAACAGCGTCAGTCTTCTCAATCTTCTAATTCTAATTCTTCACACAATTTTGCTAACTCAACTTCCAGAGACGCGTAAGTTTATATGCAAATTTTTTATTCTGCACAGTAGTATTACATTACAAATAGCAAGAGCTATGGAATTAAAAAAAATATTAAATTATGAATAGTAACAGCTCTGGAGTTCGTGATGTACCACCTCGATTCATGAAACGCCAACAGAACCAGCCTGAGGAAATCAGTTTGAGACCTGCTCAGAATTCCATGGTCTTGAAGCCTAAAGCCGTGGTTGGTTTGACTGGTAATGGAGCCAACAATGGTCCCTACAAGAGTCTGAATTCTACTCTGTCATCTACAACATCCTCTTCAAAATCCCAGTTATCCAATAACAGTCCTTTAGTCAGGGACATATCATCTTCCATGATTTTGTCTGGACATAATAATTCAAATAGCACCAATTTAATTACACATCCCTTGCAAAAGGAGCCTCCAATTGTTATAAAACAGGTTCCACAAGATAAAAATAAAACCAATAAAACTGGACCTACTAAAGAAGAAGTAACTAAAAAAACAGTAAGGCTCCTAACTAATCATGATTATGTTGTTTGTTTGATGTGCAACTACATTTTTTGGTGAAGCCCCAAAGCTAATTAGAAACTGAAAGGGGTGAGAGTGTTAAGGTTGGGTTTTAAATTAGCCCTGCTTAGTGGCTGAAGTGTGGTTGTGCACATTTTGTTTTTAATTTTGCATTAATCAATGATTTTGTAATATAGGAGGAAATCTTGAAAGACTTGCTTTCTAAACAAAATCAGAACAACGGAGGGGAAGAGTCTGTTAGAGAAGCTGTGAAACAGATGCAATTTCCAAAAAAATTTCACTCCGAAGTACTGAAGCAGCTAATGATAAGAACTCTGGACAAAAATGAAATGGACAGAGAACTTGTCAGTCGTTTATTTGCCGTCATGAAAAAGGAAGATATTCTCATCATTAATAATTGCTTTCAAGAAGTAAGTGACATGGAAAATGGTATAATCAACTAAAAAATTGAAATTGGCTGTTTCTTTTAGGCTCTCAAAAGTGTTTTTGATAAATTATCCGAGCTAGAGGTTGATATACCTAGAGTGAAATCATGCGCTGCTGGATTTGCATCTCGGGCAGTTGCGGATGAACTTACAACCTTGGGAGAAGTTGCTGAACTTTTGGAGGGTGGATTACACTATCCCTTGTTTTTGCTATGTCTGCAGCAATTGCATAAATCTCAAGGAAGAATGTGGCTGACTCAAGCCTTTGTGCAAAGCAAAGTCAACCTCTTATTTATGCTGCCAGGTAAAAATTTCTTAATATATCAGTGTAAAAGAGGTCATTCCCTCAATGCTCTGTATTAAATGTAAGAAAACTGAAATAGTGTTTTGCGGAGAAGAGACTCTTACACACTTAAGTTACACTACCGAAACTGAATTGTAAATAATTACATTCATTTATAGAAATTGATCGAACCAAAGATCGTTTGGCTGACATATTAGAAGATAGAGGTTTGAGTTTTCTCTACCCCCTTTTGCGTATACAAGCAGACCTCTGGAAACAGATACAGAGTGATCCAAGTCCTACATCACTTTATAAATGGGTAAAAGAAACTGTTGAGCCTGCTCAGCAACTTGCGCCAGGATTTATATATGCTCTTGTTACTTGGTGGGTATAGCGTGAAATGTTCTTCTTTAAATATCTGTATTAATCTTATAAATAAATACTAGCATGATTAAATACATTACGTTGGAGACTACCTTGGCTGATGCTATTGACCGCTCAGCAGTTCCAGATAAATTACTCACTGATAAAGAAAAAGATCTTCTTGAGAAATTTAAGCCAGTCTTCCAGGCTTTCCTCAACGAACACAGTGATTTACAGCTGGTTTCTCTGTATGCACTGCAAGTTCATTGTCACAGTAACAATTTTCCAAAAGGTAAGTTGTTGCATTAACTTTTTTTTTTTTCAATCTTAAACTTGATATTTAATAGTACCATAAGTGGAAAATAACAATAAGTTGGACAGTATATAACATACCCATAGAAAATGCTCAATGAATGCTTGTTTCAATACAGACCACACAATACAGACTGTTCCAAACTGTATTTTTAGTTGTTAGTTGCTATTAATACTTGGAATTTAGATGCTCTTTCTATTGGTTCACGTGACTTTGATTTCTACCTTTAAAAAATAATTAGTATGCTAATAAATAGTAAGAGTGAGCCAAAGATGGCTTTAAAATAGATTCTGCGCCCTTCAAGTGAGGAATATGAAAAAGTTGCGGAGTAACGTTAGCCCGGTTCCAGAGTGATGTATATCTGTTTAGGTTTGGTATTGCGAAATCGCTCTTCGACCAGCTTTCATTGAGGAATTCTCCCAATGTCATACATATCCAACTTTGCAATTTTATTTATGTTGCATAATAAATTCAACCTGTGGGTGCAAAGGGCAATGGTGCAATCTAACTTAAGATTTGAGATTGACCTAGTGATTCTATGGTGCATCCTGCCCAAATAGTACCATATTTGTGGAACTGACCAAGTTTTGTCCTTTAGATATACAACAAATAATTTATTAATGAACTTTTATTTTTCAAGGCATGTTGCTACGCTGGTTCATGGCCATGTATGACATGGAGATTGTGGAAGAGGAAGCATTTTTGAAATGGAAAGAAGATGTTAATGATGAGTATCCTGGAAAGGGTAATGCGCTGTTTCAGGTAATTACATTCTCATTGTCTGAAAGATTTCTTAGTAGCTTATGATCGTAATAGTTATTTACCCAAATGAAGTTTTAATCGCCTCTCGGAGCTAGGCACCAACAATAAAGTTCAGCTCTATTGGGTTCCTGGCCATCGGGGGTTCTATGGTAATGAGAAGGCCAAGAAGGGGGCTTAGGCTGGGTTTCTTTGGTCCTGATGGATGGCTAAAGAGATTATCTCTGACCCCTCTAGGCAGAGAGCAAAAGAGTTACTCTCACTCTCCAAGTCCAATATCAGTTTGGGCTTTGGCGTACCAACAGGCCACTGCTTACTTAACAGACATCTTTATTTCATTGGAATCAATGATGATCCAATCTGTAGGGCTTGTCAGATTGATTAGGAAATTTCCTCTCGTGTACTTTGTAGGTGCGATTATTACGCGTCCCAAAGGCTCGAGCATCTTGGTATATATTAGTTGGAAACATTTGATTTCTATAACATGCCAGCCAAGTGGATTCTTAGTTTTATGTTGGATATTGGACTTTTTAAGTCATAACTCATAAGGTCTGCAAAATGGAACTTCGAAGTGCAAGAACGGTTACACCTTTTGCCCTTCTCCCCACTCATCAATAATAATACCCAAATAAAAGCCTGACTCTTAAAATGTAGTCTAAAAGAAAATCATCCAGGCTAGAAAATAACAGCAATTGTTGCATTGTATGACCAAGCTAGTGTTTTAGCGATCTTAACTTTTTCCATTTGCTAGGTGAATCAATGGTTGACTTGGTTAGAAGAAGCTGAAGAAGAGGAAGGATCGGATGAAGGAGAAAACTGATTTTAAAATACGGTTAACTCTACTATATCCTTAAAACACGCTGAGGAAGAAAAATGTCAAGAAAAGATTTTTTAAAAGTTTGATGAATTGTGACACGAAAGCTGTTACTTTTTAATTTTCTTCAAGTCATTGTGCTCTTGTGTTATTGAAATGGGCCTCACTGGTGACATTGTTATTAGGGCCCTTTTGCCGTCTTTCTTAGTTCTTTTTCCAAAAATGTAATTTTTGCTTTAAGCCATAAACCAAAATTTTGTTAAGTAGAGGACATTCATTAATTTAATATACATTCTACCCATTTTGCCAATTTTATTGTAAAATTTAATAAATCTTAAGTGGTATTTTCTACAGACATTTTTCTGGTTATTAACAAATCTGTATTAATATTATTCCAACATTTTAGGCAATTATTTTTTGTTTCCATTGTGAACCATATTCACCACTTATTTAATTCCTCAAACCATTATTAAAAACTAATGAAACTATTTTACTTTCACTAGCTTAAAAGTTTAAATTGGTAAGCATAACGTTTGTTAGATTATTCTTATAATTCCATTATTTATGTTGCTGGTGTTTGTTTTAAGCTGGTCTGAATTAAAAATTAAGTTAATTATTATTATTACGTGCTTTAATTGTAGAAAAAAAATTATAAGCCGAAATAAAAGTAACACGGAAAAAATTGTGCGCTTTTCCCTTTGCGATTAGATTAAATTTGGATACAAGGAAATACCAATGTACTTCATAAAGAGATCAATTATAATTTGAATTTTTAAGTGAAATAGTTTAGTAATTTTGGAAATACAGTTGACAAAAAGACGGTAAGCAAGTTTTTAATAGGTGTATGAAGTCAAAGTACACTATCAAGTATCATGGAGCTCCATGGCACTAAGGGTAAACCATGTAGTTGTTTGGTATCTTCTAGTTACCGAGCTTCGGGGGGGGGGGGGGGGCTGGCTCTGAGTTCACAGCTACGCCACTGGTTACCAGAAGATCATTGAATTTTCATACCATAGTCACTTATCTCTGAAAATCGCTA
This sequence comes from Leiobunum rupestre, assembly GCF_980474605.1. Classification (NCBI taxonomy): domain Eukaryota; kingdom Metazoa; phylum Arthropoda; class Arachnida; order Opiliones; family Sclerosomatidae; genus Leiobunum; species Leiobunum rupestre. The sequence goes on from NC_143387.1 coordinate 41,875,902, forward strand.
ATCTATGGCTACATTTTGCTAGGACTTTTTTTTTTATTAATGTAGGATAAATTCCGTTACTTTAATCTTTGCTTTAATAGTAAAAATATCGAGTGTGTTTATCTTGACAAATTACTGTGGGATTTTTAGTTTCAAATTTGGAGCAAGAGCTGCTTAAAATCAAATGTCCGTGTCAGTTCACGACCAATTTTGGCAACATTTTTGGTGAGACTAAACTTAAGAAGTTGGTAGTGGGGTAGCTCGGAACAACTAGAGCCAGCCGTCGAATAGTTTTTTCCACCTTTTATAATCACGTGATGCTGTTGCTAGCCAACTTTTTAAGTCCGCTTATTTTAAAACGTTCACTACATAGTTTTCTGGATCTTCCTTTTTCATTTTATTGAGTTGGGCCGCATTTTTAATTTATGTTATTCAACGTTTTGCAACACGTTTTTTAAAAGTGATAATAATTTTGGTGAGTTAGTATCAGGGAACACTTAACAGATGTTCCCTGTTAGTATTTAGATTCGATTAATAATACATGTTAAATTAATTTCTTATAAAGTAAATGTATTAAGCCTTTGCTAACAAAGCTGACACAAAGTTCAACTTAGTGGCAAGTTGTAAGGTTTCTCTTCTTTTGACTGAGGCTTAATTTTAGTTTGGAAGAATTATGTGTTCCTGTAAAATAATGACTATAGACAATATTGGACTGGCCCCTGATGTTGTATTTTCCTTAAAAAAAGTGGGGATTGATACACCAAAAAAAATCATAACAATTAGCATTAATGAATTGATGAAATTAACTAATCTTTCGTTGGATCAAATATCAAACGTAGTGAAAGTGGCTAGTCATTCTGTGAACAGTGATAGGTCTTTGCAAAATCTGGTCACCTTATTAACTACTCGTACTACTTGCGTATTGGAATCTAAGTTATCCACAGGGTGTCAAATTATCAACGAACTTTTAAAAGGCGGCTTCCCATCAAGAGGAATAACAGAAATATATGGAAGTAGTGCAAGTGGAAAAACTCAAATGTGTTTGCAACTTAGTTTGATGGTACAGTTTCCTCAATCCTTAGGGGGATTGGATGGAAGGGCTTTATACATTTGCACAGAAGATGCATTCCCTAGCAAAAGGTTGGAGGAGATTATAACCAATGTTAAAATAAGATATCCTGCCTTGAAGAATATAACATTTATGGATAATATATTAATTTCCCAAATTGGTAGTGCCGAAAATTTGATTAGTTGCATCTGTAAGAAAATTGAACATGTAATTAAGAGAATGAATGTGCGCTTATTAGTTTTGGATTCAGTAACTGCAACATTCAGATCTGACTATGATGCTGATCAAAATTCCAGACGTTGTCGAGATATTCAGGCCGTGGGATACGCCTTGCATAATTTAGCAGAAAAATTTAATTTGGTTGTTATCTGCATTAACCAAGTAATGGATAATGTAGAAAGCAATGCACCTTGGAGTAGAAGTGAAGATGGGATAGCAATTCCTGCTTTAGGTTTAGCCTGGTCTAACTTAGTTACTAACAGAATTCAATTATCACGCTCTACCAATACTGTTAAGAGGTACCAATCAGAAAAAACTGGTCTGGTCACTGAACTTCACATACCAGCAGCTGTTTGCATAATGAAAATTATTTATTTCCCTTATTTACCAATATCTAAAGTTAAGTACATCATTAATGCAAGTGGTGTTGAAGGAATTAAAATGTAAATGTTTTGTGTTTGTCAATTTAATTCATTTCAGTTTTTGTATGATGCATAATAAAAATTATTTAAACATGTCTGACAACAAAGAACCAAATCCACAAGATGAGTCAGGGGATTGTGTGACATATGGGAATGATGAAACTTCCAAATCCACCCAAATTGGCTCCCTCGTAAATATTAGATCAGAATCTGAGGGGAACTTGAAGTGAGTGTTAGGCTTTTAAAAGTATCTCAGATGTATCATGAATAGGAAAATTAATTGTTGGCGGGCTAGTATGATACCAGTTTCAATGCCAAGCAAGCCAGAAGGGACACAGTTTTTTATTGAAGTTGATGCCTCAATGGCAGCCAATTTAAGCTCGGAAAATCATTACACTCTTATTCCGGTGGATCACCAAATTGATGGAGCCAGTGATCTAAAAGTGGGAAATATGAATATTAGCAAAGAAAACTGCATTTGTATTGTTGACAATAGTGGCATGTATGTTTAAAGATTTATTTGCATTTTGCCGTATACCAATTTTGCATTGAAATTATAGGCCGTGGTCTGGTAAAGTGTCTTATTTTAAAACATCTAAGGAACTTGAGCAGGATTCTTCAGTTAAGCCTCCAAGCGATTGCGTAGCAGCTTTGACCAACACTGAGCAACCATCCTTGCAGGATAAAAATAGTAATGAACAGGTCATAATGAACCCACAGTTAGACAAAGAAAACATTTTCACTGGAAGATCAACCTCTGTTAGTTAAAACCTTAGTTAAAAAAAATTTTAACTTTTGAGTGATACTGATGTCATTGGTTATTGGTGTAGGTTACCATGTCTCAAACAAAGAGTGTCATGAGTCCACCCTCAAATACTAATGCAATGCCAATACGCAATAGTCGATATGGAACTTCATCTGGACACTTTCATCCGTATATAGAAGGCCAACTGTTGCAACCACAGTATCATAGCACACCAGCTACTTGCAAGAAGACAGTAAATTCTTCCATATTATTTCAAGAAGGTAACTCTGCCACCTTTTCAAGTTCTACTGATATTTCATCAGTTTTAAGCTCATCCATTGACTTTGAAAGGTTGTACACAAACAGTTTGTACTTTTTTTTGTGGGGAAAATAGTAATGGAAAATATATTTCAGAAGTGTTCAAAATGATAATTTAATTCCTCTGAACAATGCAACTTTATCAAAAAACAACACCAGTAATGCTTTTATAACCAACAACCAAGCGACTATCATTGGACCTTTAGACCATATGCAATACTTTGTTCCATTAAATGGCAGAGAAAATCACAATGAAAAAGAAAGGAAACGAAGAAACAGAATTAAAGTTTCATGTGGAAGTCTCCGTACCCTGGTACCTGGATTGAATGATAAAACTGACAAGGCGACTGTATTTGAATACACTGTTCAATATTTGTTGCATCTCAAACGTGCAGTTGGAATGAGATTTGACCAGGTAAGTATCTTTTAAACATTTTGAACTTGGCTATATTGCGAAATGAGGTTTCTCACTGTCTAGATAAAAGGGGCAAGAATTAGGGCAAACCCTCTTAACTTCATAAAGCCATGCCAAAAGAGACTTGTTTAGAATTACTATGGTAGCAATGCAATAGAGGCTCAACACGTGGGCCCCAATATTTCCCTTGGTTTCTATCTTTCAAGCACAAATACGCGCATTAGTATGTTCTGGAATATACTCTCAGCTTTTTTTGTTTTTCAAACAGGAATTTATGGAAAGATACGTTAACCAGTGATCAACTTCTTAAATCACATCTTTATATATATTATTACACAACTATTCACCATTTGAATTGCATCAAATTATTTATTTACAAAATTCTATTTAAAAATGTCTTTTACTTGTGTGTATACAATTGTATATCATATGTTCATATAAAGCAGTTAATATTACAAAATAGCGATAATTTAATTAGTTAAGAGCTGGATGATTGAGGTCTTCAAGAACTGTCAATATGACCACAACAAACGTTTTTCGGTGGTTTTGACTGTACATCATTAAGAACTACACCTGCAACTCCTAATAAGAAAACAATTTATAATTGCTTTATAGTAATTTTAGAGTATTAAATGAACATGTGTACCTGTTCTTTTTTCAACATCACTGGCAGTTTTCACATAATCTTCCCCAACCTTGTTGAATAATTCCTCTAGAAATTAAAATGGTACTTTAAGGAAATTCCACCATACTACTACATATCACTTACCAACACTTTCTCCAGTTTTACTTGATGTTTCAAATACTTGAGCTCCAATTTCATCAGCGTAATCAGTAGTTGCGTAATAATCTACTTTTCGACTTTGTTTGTTACTTTCTATCAAATCTATTTTAGTGCCACATAAATATAGCTTGCAATTCTGAAGAAAACAACTTTAAAATTTTACACCAGTAGGATAAGTTGAATAAACTCACTTCTTCATGCTTTTTTAATTCTTTAACCCAAAACTGTGCACGTTCAAAACTCGTATCATCAGTCAAATCATAACATATAATAGCAGCACCAGCTCCTCTGTAGTATATTCTGCTCATAGATTCATAACGTTCACTACCAGCTGTGTCCTAAGATTTTAATCATATAATTTGAAATGGGCTTTAAATTTGATATTTATGATTAAAATTTTTGTAACAAATTTTTTCTTACCCAAACACCCATGGTTATAGGCCTGAAATCGAGAAACTCCATTTTTTTAGCTCCAAAAGCGGCGCCAATTGTCTTAAAATGAGAAAAATAATAGGAAACATGACTAAAGGTAGATTTATGCTGTACAACTTTCGATGACTAACTAACAATAATTTTTTATCGCTGCCCCAACTGCAATTAGTTGGAGGGACAAAAATTTAAAGTACAAGTATATTAACAATTAAGATAAATAGGTAATTAACTATGTGTAGTCATACATTTTGATATGGCACACTTTCCCCAGAAAACCGATCATGAAGAAATCGCTCTGCCAGGCTGGTTTTTCCACCATATTGTTTACCCAACAAGACAACTTTAAGGTCTATCTTACTCATGCTAAATAAATTACAATTATTATTAGTGTAATAGTAACAGAGATTTACTAGAAGTAGCAATATTAATTAGATTTACTTTGTGCAAAATATTTACAAAAGGTACCTTCTAATTTATTATTCCTAAATTTTGAAATATCAACATTTTTGTTTAAAATCTGCAAGGTTTTTCGTATTAATCACATTTTAACATTTCTATTTGCTATGATAATCTTGGTAAAACGAAATACCCCTTTGCCTACAGAACAAATGCAGGGTGACGGGGTCACGGGACTATGAGGAAAGTTCAAGTAATACCTTTAAACGATGAGATTGCCATCTATGAGACTAGCGTCTATGGGTATGTTTTTTAACATAGGAAGCACCTAAAAACGGTTCACAATCTACCAATTCGATAAGAAAGAATATAAAAGTGGAATTGAAACTGTAAATTTTGGGAGGCTTTAAAACTAATGACGCTTGAAACTTGGATTAATAATATAAACGATGCTTTATATTATTAATCCACGCTTGAAAGCTTTTTGTGATAAATTACGGATAGTAATATTTCAACAGACGTCATAACCGGAATATTCCTGGAAAAACTCTATTCCTTTCTATTTTCGCTTATTGGATTTCATAATGCTATCATTATATTCTTTGATGCTATTGTAGGTAAGGTAGTAGAAACGATTGTGCAACGCTTGGCCCTAATTCAAAGACTAATGTATCCAAATGTAATTATTTGATGAAATTAAAAAGTTCTACAGCTTAATTTAAGTCGGATATGAGTGCCAAGAAACAATTATTTTACAATTATGAAGGTAAAGAAGTCGTTGATGCCTGTGCACTATTTAAAAAAAATTTGGAACTAAAGAACATTTATTCTACATCCTTTACAAAACCTAGTTCTATATAATTGAACTATTCTTATCTTTGTCTGTTGGAAAACTAGTGTACCCACTGTGCAGTAAAGGACATTATATAATTTTTATTAATTTGTTTAAAAGTCAATGGAGTCCTCGTTTGTCGTAGCTTTAATTAGTGGTGCAGTAGCAGGATTAGCTGTTGACTTTACACTATTTCCGTTGGATACGATTAAAACTAGACTTCAAAGCCAAAACGGATTCAAGAAATCTGGTGGTTTTAAAAACATTTATTCAGGAATTGGCTCCATAGCTTTAGGATCTGCACCAGGAGCTGCCTTATTTTTCTGTTCATATGAATCTGTGAAATTGCAACTTGGAAATTCGGTTTCTAGTCATATGATTGCCTCAATTGTAGGTGAAATAATGGCGTGTATCATTCGCGTCCCTACTGAAGTTGTTAAGCAACGTGCCCAGGCTAATAGTCAACTGTCAAGTCTCGGTGCTTACAGAACAACTGTGGCGACTGAAAACTTCAGAGGGTTGTATCGAGGCTATGGCAGCACGTTAGCCAGAGAAATACCCTTTTCAGTGATTCAATTTCCCTTGTGGGAATTTCTAAAGGAGAGCTGGAGTTACAATCAGGGGTATCATGTTGAATCTTGGCAGGCAGCATTTTGCGGGGCATTTGCTGGTGGTTTTGCAGCAGCCTTGACTACCCCTTTGGATGTTGCCAAAACCAGAATAATGCTAGCTGTTAAAAATGTAGATGCTGCTGCCGAAGGCCACATTTTTGCAGTTCTTCAGAATATTTATAGAGAAAATGGTGTGTCAGGTTTATTTTCTGGTATTGTACCTAGAGTGGCATGGATATCTTTAGGAGGATTTATTTTCTTGGGTGTATATGAAAAAGCCAAATATTTATTATATAAAAACTCCAAATTGTAAAAGCATTTAATAAAGCCAATTGGTAGAGTATTCTTTGCCCATGATGTGGTAGTACTTTATTACATTAATTAAGACTCATGTGCCTTTGCAGTCTGTCTAATCTTAATCAATGTTTAGCCACTATATCCTTATTACGGAAAAAGAAACCCGCTAACCATGATTTTTTAATAGTCAGATGATCTGTAATTGAAGCTGAAGAGTACAAATTCCCTTCCACGGAAGCCGTAGAATGTAAATCTCTAAAGCCCATTATGCTATTTTCGTAAACTGCAAAGAAATTTTATCTTTTTCAACAATCCACTTATGGAAAAGCTACATTAATGTCAGTGACATATGACACATACAAGATGTAATGAAATATATTGATAATATAATTACCACAGAGTACGCCAAAAATGCAAGTAGCGTAATCTGCATTTATGGAGTAATATTTTCCATCGGGTTTAACTATGTATTTCGCGTGAACCAAAACTTTACCCAGTTTGTTACTTTGCTCCAAAATAACAGAATATCGCCATTCCGGGTGAACAAATTCGTCGGTTACGATTTTCAGTATTTTTCTATTTTAATAGATTTTTTGTAAATACTCAATTTTTAATGTAATAAGTAAATACCAAAGTCAACATGACTTCGTACATATTGATTTTTGGTTACTAGGAGTCTTACATTTGAGGATCTGTAACTTGGAAGTGATTTAAATCGGCTACCACATCCCAAGCGTACTTGGCTGTTCGACCTTTTATAACAGTGGTATGCATAGCTTTGGTAACACTTTCCCTCGTTAAGAGTAACCATTTCATTAAGTAAATGGCAAATAAAAATACGCATATTTTCCTGATTGAAATTTTTTTCAAACTCAATTTTCGCAACAACAGCATTTCTTTCTAAATAAGATGCTACATGAAAAGATTTATCTACTTTGGGGGTCTGTGGTTGGAAAGATAGTGAAGTGAGTCTGCCCTATCAAATTTCATTGACTATCATAAAGTACGGTCAGTATTCTACATTATGAGATTTAAGTCAAGTGAAGCAAATTTATAGACCAAAAATTCATATCAAATCTCATCCTACAATATCCGTTTTTATTAATGTTAATATGAATTCTTACACATATTGCAATATTATAAATTTGTATTAATTTTAGCCACTTTTAAACTTTTAGTTTTGCTATTCTAATTCTACTTATTCATTTATTAATTATCAAAAATAGTTTTCCAAGCTAAGTATAGCTTATATCATAAGTGGATAATCCACTTACAGTACGCTTAGTATAGCTTATATCATAAGTGGATAATATTATCCACTTACGCTTACATGCAAACTAACAAGAAATGTAATGGACTATGGGAATGCATAAGACCATAAGTCTATAATATTGTAACATTTCCAAAGGTCAGAATATTATACACTTATGATAAGACCAATAATAAAAAATTAAAGGGCAACGCAAGTGGCTATGCAGGGGGTAAATTAACTTATAAACAATAAATAAAAAGAACGACTGCGCATGCACTATCTGCCATAGCCTTTCCCACGTGATGTCAAGTCACCAAATTGAAATTTCACTCACAGGGACTTAAAATTTCCCTTTTTGACCAACATTTTCCCTAGTTTCTTTATTAGCCTTCAGAAAGTGATATTTAATACATAGCGCCTTCTAGGTAACCAATATTAAATTATACGCCCCAAATCTATCTTAATACATTTCATTGCTTTATATGTAATAGAATAATTAGCTGAAAAACAGTACGTTATTACACAAAATAACGATTTTTTTTACTTTTCCCCAATAGTTTGAACAACAGAGTTAGATGACTAGAAACTATAAATTATTAGATTAATTATAATGGACGCTTCAATAAAAGATACTCGTTTTTTACTCCCCTCTCCAAATTCATCTGGGAAGGAGCTATTTCCGGTCGGTCGGTTAAGCGGTTAGAATGGCTAGCCAAAAAGTCATATTTAAGCCGATTGGAGACGCGTTTTGCCCTCATGAGAAATTTGCGTCAGATAAGAAACGCGTCGGCTCACGTGTATAAGGAACATACTAATGTTAATTTTCGATAATATATTTTAAGGTAAAATATATAATGTTACTAAAACTAAGTATAAGAAGATAATATTATTATTATTATCATCCTCTTATGGTATAAATATTTAAAATTATATGTAATATTTTTATAATACCGGGCAATTTTAAAGCTTCCCATGGAGGCAGAGTTAATTCATTTCGTGTAAAATTATCTTTTGGAAAAAGATGAAAACTCATTCCTTTAGAACTAAACATAATACTTTTGCAGTACGGTATGCAACAAGTGTTTCCTTTTAACCAGGTAACTTTTTTGGCATGTTAAGGCTTAGCAAAAACCGATGTTACGTTCGAGAAAGTTTCCAGCTTTCTTATATTTCATAACTTATGAGTCCTGGCTGTCGGATATATTACTTCTTGGAAATTTCTGGGAAGATGTTTTATTTAAGCGCCTATTGGTTATGATTCCGAGGAGCAGACGAGTCCTCGATAATAAAACGAAAAAGTGGAAAGCAAAATTGCAGGGGTGCCAGGTTAATAGAAAACATTAATAGCGTTTTCCATTTGACTGCTCTCGAGCACTCTAGATCGCTCTGATCAACATTTTATGTTCCATTAGCGTGCTCGGATCTGCTCCGATAAAGTTTCGCGTGTTCCATTTCGCGCTCTCGGGTGCTCCGAGATCGCCCAAAACCGATCTGCCGATTTCGACAGATCAACGGATCGAGATCGAGATCGGAGCAAATTTTCGCGTGTTCCTTTTAGATTTTTTGGCAAAATGGCAGACCAAGACGCGAAAATTCAATTTACAAGCAGACGAAAAACAACAAAGCGCGGGAATATGTTCATGGGGTGTTCCATTTGCGGTTTTACTCTAGTCGATTGGGACGAGATCTATGACGTCAGAGACAGATTCAGAGCGAATCTTGAGCAATCAAATGGAAAACGCTATAAGCTTTCTGGCTAAAATTACTCTCTTTTAATATTTTCATAAAATTAAATCAATTATTTCAAATATTGTGATTATTTAGACTAGTAGCTTCACTTTAAAATCACCCTACGTCGAACTTCCCTAGATTTCGCAAATTTTTAGTCTGCTTTCCCTTTTCCCTTTTTGGATTTTTAGGGGTAAAAATTTCCCTAGATCTGGGAAATTTCCCTCGACTTACCATCAGTTTCCCTTTGTAAAAAAAAGCAGAACCATATTTGCCGAATTTATTTTGTATAAATGCGCCTCTCGCGGTTCTTATGCGATAGCAAAATTCATGCATTCCGAGAAAAGTGACGATTTCGAGGTTACCGACAAATCGAACAAGATTTACGAAAGGAAGAACCTGGCATGAAGAAAGCCAAATTTTTGACATTTAATTAAGTCCTACCATATGTAACATAATAGGTGCTTAAATAAAACATCTTCCCAGAAATTGCCAAGAAGTAATATTTCCGACAGCCAGGACTCATAAGTTACTATTTATATAGTGCTTGTTGAAATATTAGAAGCTGGAAACTTTGCTAAGCCTTAACATGTCAAAAAAAGTTACCTGGTTAAAAGGAAACACTTGTTTCATACCGTACTGCAAAAGTAATACGTTTAGTTCTAAGGAATTAGTTTTCATCTTTTCCCGAAAGATAATTTTATACGAAATGAATTAACTCTGCCTCCATGAGAAGCCTTAAAATTGCCCGGTAATATAAAAATATTCCGTATAATTTTAATTATTTATACCATAAGACGATGATAATAATAATATTATTATCTTCTTATACTTAGTTTTAGTATCGTTATATATTTTACCTTAAAATATATTATCGAAAATTAACATTAGTATGTTCCTTATACACGTGAGCCGACGCGTTTTTTATCTGACGCAAAATTCTATGAGGGCAAAAACGCGTCTTCAATTGGCTTAAATATGAGGGCAAAAACGCGTCTCCAATTGGCTTAAATATGACTTTGGCTAGCCATTCTAACCGTTAACCGACCGACCGGAAATTGTTCCTTCCCAGTAGAATTTGGAGAGGGGAGTAGAAACCGAGTATCTTTTATTGAAGCGTCCATTACTCATAAGTATGCCACTGTTACCTTTATTCCATTCAAAAATCTTCACTAACGGTTTGTTTCACCACGAACCAGAAAAAAGGTGGACAACGTTAGATTTTAACCTTTTTATTCATCCTAGTAATTTTGCGAGTCACACTATTGGCTACTAACATATTTATTTAAGCCCATGGAAAACCTCTAAATTGAGAAGGAATTTTTTGCGTCGGAATTTTAGTCAGCCCAATGTAGCTTTATTGAAATTTATAAACTCGCTCGGTTTGTGCGGATGAAGTTAAATAATGAGTAGTTTAGAAAAAGAAAAGGTTGGGGAAAATGACCAATACGGTTCGGTTCAGAGATTACTTTCCGAAAATGGAACAAGTCGTCGAAGTGGGATATTCCACCAGCGTTATTAAAACCCATACCAAAGATACCATGCCGTTTTCTCTGAATTAAACATAATTTCTACTAATATTCACCATGGTAAATAATAAGTTTAATACATACCAAAGATAATTTAAACTCGTACCCTAGATTCGAAAACTGAGAGCTTTCCCATTGACGGTTTTGTTAGGAAGCGTTTACCCTTTTCCGGCACGTGACCTCAGAAAAATTGGGCTCCATCGGTTGCGGCACGGCCAACTTTGATCACGCGCTGTTTGCGTAGCGCGAGACATCAAAGTTGGCCGTGGCTGCGGTAAGGCGCAAACCACGGAGCGAATTTTTTCTGAGTTCCGGCGGGAAGTGGGTAAACGCTATCGGCAACGCGCGAGAGAGTGATTTCGAATCTAGGGTACGAGTTTAAATTATCTTTGCCCATACCAAGCCTAGAAGATTTAGGCCTAGGCTCAAAAGAATCTGCAAAGACTCCAACTTGTAGATGCCCCAGAAAAGCTCAACCTGAATTTCAACTATTTTTTCAATAAACCTGGTTCTTTTATTTGACAATGCAGATTTATTTTAAAACCTGAGTCTCCGAAAACCTAATTAATTGCATTAACAGCACTTAACAGTATATTGTAGTTCATTTTAGCTCCTAAGCCTTGGTTGCAGTGGTGCCGACCCCATTGGTAAAACTGCCGATGTTAAAGGCCGTTTACTTTTAAGCATCCCTAGCAAGAAAGTGTTGACAGCAGCCTCATTCCCAGTTTATTAGTGAGCTTCGGCCCCCATTGGAAAAAAAAAAGCGATCGGCGCCACTGCTTGATTGTTCAAACCGGTCTGTTTACTAAAATAATGGCCGTCGGTTTATCAGAAGTAGAGCTAATTGAGCAATGGCATAATCGGCATTTGAGATTCCATGACGTCAAATATTACGTAGGGTACGGATGACGCAATATCTGTGAAACAAACCGTTAGTGAAGAAATAGAGATAGTGGCATACTTATGAGTAATTATGTTACATATGGTCCTACTTAATTAAATAATTTTTTTAATCAATTTTATATACTGCTTAATTTAATTATAGAAATCTCATAGGTAACTGGAATGCTGCCGCCGTGTAACTGGAAAATGGACCAAACGCCGTGGCAGACGATAGCCAGATCTCAGCCAATCAGAGCTCAAAGAGTGGTTCTGCCAAGAATTTAATGTCACCAGAGAGTATGACGACACCTAGCTCCCGCGATAGTAGCGGAAGCTGCGGAACCAAGGAGGATTATTATCCTCCTTGGCGGAACCACTTTACGGCGTCTCATTGGCTGAAGTTTCAAAACGAACTGGCGACAAGCTCGGCCGTAGGCGGAAGCATTCTAGTTACCTATGAGATTTCTATGAATTTAATTAAGTAGTATATAATATAATTCTCGAGATAATATACTTCTGGCAGCACTTAATTAAAATAATAGTAGTAAATGAAAATAATTTAGACCATGAACATTGAGTAATAATATATATATATTAATTTTAGAATTTAAAATAAATTATCCTAATAATAAATTAATAAAGAAAAGCGAAGAAAATAATTTTAAAGGAGAGGAACGAGTGTTAAAAAAAATAAAGAGATCGCAACGGAAAAGTCTAAGCCTAGGGCTAATTTTCTAACATCGCTTTTTGACAAATGTGGGGGCTTTGCGCTCAGACCATTTGACCAAAAAACTCATTATATTGGACATTGTAGATACCATGAATAATTTTGAACGTCTCAATGAGGTCATTTCTTGCACGCCTGTCCTTAAGGGACATTAAATTTAATCGTTTAAGGCACTCTTCGTAAAAAAGAGTACGCTTACCATTAACCAATTTCGTGGCTTTTTTTGTACGCTCTCGATATGCTCAATATCTTTGACTAGATGGGGCGACCAAATACTCGAGCAATATTCGAGATGAGGGCGAATATATACATTGTACAATATTGTAAACGACTTAACACTGAAATGCGAAAAGGAAGGGCGTAGTAAATAAAGAGCGCGCATACCACGAGCAGCGGCAGCACTATTTCCAAACATACGCCCACTGAGCGTAACCCCAAGATCACGGACTACAGTTCGAGCCTCAATCAGCCTACCACTCAAACGGTACCCAAAACAGGGGTTTTTATCCCCACAATGCAGTACCATTGACTTAGAGGCGTTGAAACCCACGCTATTGGAAGACACCCATTGCTCAAGAGCTTGGATGTCATTCTGTAGTGACGTCAAGTCACCCAGTGACGAAATTTTTGTTATCGTCTGCAAATAGTTTCAGAAAAGACTCCTCGACAACCAGGGCATGTCATTGATGAAGATGACAAAGAGGGTTGGACCCAAAACCGAACCCTCCTTTTTGGTAGGGTTCTAGACTATACCGAGTAGCTTCCCCAAGCCTTGGGGTTAAAAACCGATCAAACTAACTCCTTGCTTGCCGCCCCTCGCTAGGAAGGCTTGTGGAAGGTACTCGGTATAGTCTAAGCGCACCCTACCAAACATGAGTTGTTATAATCCCTTTAAGTAACATGCCCAATAAACAAACCGCCTTTGTTAATCATCTAAGGAAACCCTTCTGCTAACATATCTGGATAATGTTCTTATACAATTATAATTATATGATATTAGAATTTTAATAATGTTCTTATACAATTATAATTATATGGTATTATAATTTTTTTAATTTGCTTATACAATTATAATTATATGATATTATAATTTTTTTAATTTGCTTATACAATTATAATTATATGATATTATAATTTTTATAATGTTCTTATACAACTATAATTATATGATATTATAATTTTTATAATGTTCTTATACAATTATAGTTATATGATATTATTCTTTTTATAATGTTATAGCTATCCTACCTGAGACCGTAAGAATTAATCCATAGGGTTATTAAAGGGCCACACCGGAATATGAAACGTTAATTAATATTCAAAGTAGCCCTTTATAGCTACTTAGTAATACCATAAGTCTATAATATTGTTAAATAAGTTTGTCACTTTAGGCAAAAGTGGATATAAAACAGAAAGTCTGGGAGGAAACGGGTTCGTTAGCTTTCCCAGTGGTTTCCTTCAAAAATGAGGAGCTGTTTCCCCTATACAATGATTGAGCCAATCAGGAACGACTCTGTTACGTTTGGCCTATGTCTCATGACGTCACGGTCAGAGGAAATAGTTCAGATGGGCGATGCTAGCTAACCTAGCGGTAAAACCAAGAAGCATATTCTCCTTGGTAAATCTCCCGAAGACGTTGTCTCGTTGATTAATTTATTCCTTTTTCAAAAATTTTGCCTCTGTTAAGTTCAAGAGTCACTGTGGCTCAAGCTCGTAAGAAATATACACCAGAAGAGTTAGCTTTAAAGCCGAAAAGTAAATTTAGTCAGTGTAATTTATTTATAAAAGATTTGTATTCAATTGGTACTATACAAACCAGTGAAGATTTAAACCAAGGCTTAACTAAAATTCCAGTAGATAGGGATGTAGACAAATTTTAGTATAGTAACATGGATTAAATAACCTTATAAGGTTATTTAATCAATGATAGTAATAACCAAGGTAATAATGCAGAATCGCAAACTGAGATTGGAGAGTTCATTTGCATATATTGGGTCACAAATTATAACTGGGTCAAGTCCTTCTTCATTAAGTACTAAATTGTATACCCAATTGTTCCATGCGTACAGAAAGCCACTATCCTCCTCTTTCTTCAGAGTAATGCGAATGTAACAACTCGTGTTGAGAGCACATATCTTCTAGTAGTTCTTTTAAAGTTTGATTGTTTTTAAATTCGTTAAACACTTTAAGCCGCACACCCTATTCTAATAAAACAAAAACGTTTTTATCAATTATCTACCTAAGCCTTGCCAAACATATGAATTTTCACAAAGAGCAGACGCACCAAATCCAGCCCAAAGACTATATAATCAGATGGCTAAGGAACTGAAGAAGAACTATAATATATCAGCCGATTTACGCAGGTACATGCGAGTAAAGTGCCATTTGTAATGCTCCGCCAAAGGGGGTAGGCACAAACTAGGGGCATGCTTGGGGGATCCTCATTTTTGATGGAACAGGGCTACCGGGTCCTCCCAGACTTTCTGTTTTATATCCACTTTTGCTTTAGGGAATATTTTACTGAGAGCTAGTATATAACGGAGTGAAGTCATCGCACGAAGAAAATCTCCCTCTAGCCATGGATTAAACACTAAAGGATGTTCCACGGGCGAAAAAACACACAAATGCCCTGTCACGTCGCCACCTAGCGACGCGAGTCCGAAAAACCGTAAATTTATTTTTATTTCCGCTCTATCAGGGCCCTGCTTAGAGGTCTCGCGGCCCCGGGCGAAATGCATCGGCGAAACTGAAAAATTGTGAGTGAAGCGGCCCTCCGGTATATACATCCCTATGGTAAATTTTTAGCGGCCCGGCTCGCCACCCCCTAAGCGCGGCCCTGCGCTCTATCCAGGGGCAAACAAACCCACGTGCTTTTAAATAAATAATGGTAACGAAAAAATAGCAGACGAATTCTAAAAATCACGGTATAAAAGTTCCAAAAAATAACAGATGGCGCTACAAACTCATACAGGGCCGGATTAACCAATAGGCCGAATAGGCCTGGGCCTAGGGCACCAAGCTTACAAGGGGCACCAAGAGGGTTCGAAAAAAATAAAAGTACAAGACTTTAGTCATTTGCTTTTCACATAATATTTTCCGGAATGATTTTAGTAAATGCGTCCACGGCCCCTATGAACCAAAAACGTTTGATTGTCACATTCTCTGACGGACTGCCGTCTAGCCCCTGACGACATACTAAATCTGGCAGCAAAATGAATTTTCCTACAATTTCTCATTTATAAATTGAGGAAGCGCCTAGCTCGCTTCTCTCGCTATTGGAAGGGGGCACCAAAAGTATCGTGGGCCTAGGGCCCCATAAATTCTTAATCCGGCCCTGAACTCATATCCGGTGCGCCTGGATAGAAGAAAAACAAAAAAATAACACCTAGCTAACGAGGACTTTGCCTTAGGAAGCTAGCCCGTGGAACATCCTTTAGTGTTTAATCCATGCTCTAGCGAGGCGCTGTCAAAGGCTACGTGTGACGCGTTAGCAAGCGGACGCGAAACTGCGACGAAGCTGGTAATGCAGTCTGTCTTGGGAATAGCTTTCAGTAAAAATGTTGCATGTGAAGAATATGAAGTGTCACACTTATGTAAAATATTATACACTTATGGCAATACCATGTGTAACATTAATACTCATAAGTATCAGCGGCGGCGATCGGAAAACATTCCTGTGGGGGTCCGGGCCATTATTTTTTATAAAAAAAATTCACATACTTAAAGGAAAAGTCCAGGTTGGGTAAGATTTGGATTTATTTGAAAGATCATGTTTAAATAAACTCAAAAATATCAGTCGTAAAATTGTATCTTATTTAAATGACGATAAATTAATTTTTAAAGAAGCCAGATTTACCCGCCAAGCGATCTGCCATTTTGTTTCGCGGTGACGTTTTAGGACTTTAATCACGCGCTGCTCGCGCTATAACCAGACTTGTAAATAGTGTATATTTTTAAGAGAGTCCACTGGACCCGGACCCCTTCGCCGATCTATTTTTTCGACGAGTCCAGGACTCTTCCCTCTTTCTCCCCCCCCTCGTTTAAATTTATATGTTCTTTAATCTCTCTTTATAGATCTTAAAAGAAATTGATTTGAAAAAATTCAACGGTTATATTGTGTAAATTGGCGCGTGCTTGCTCGGAAGGGATAATCTTATTGGCTAAGACAAATGCGGATAAATATTGCTAAGCCCACGTGATTCTATTTTATTATTAGAATAAATAATTACACGTGCGACGAAAAAATGGGCGATATCATCGAGATTCACGCGTTTTTAATTTAAAAACCCTTCCTCTTGACGGTTTTTATTTTGGAGTGAATAATTTCTTTTAGCGTCTATTCCTCCATATTATATTCGAAAATAAATGGCACCTAACCAGGCAAAACCTATAAAATTTTTATGGTAATTATACAAGAGACAGTTAGTAATCGAACTACAGCATCAAAGTTTACATATTTTCATATATAATCGTGATCGGGTAAATTAAAATGCTCGTAAATATTATCACAATTAATTTAACCATGGAAATCTTCATTCCAAACACATAGAGCTTAATTTTCTTTCTACCTTTATTAATTTTAATAAAGCAAAATTTTGGTCTTCAATGGCACTGTTACACGTAAATATTATCACAATTAATTTAACCATGGAAATCTTCATTCCAAACACATAGAGCTTAATTTTCTTTCTACCTTTATTAATTTTAATAAAGCAAAATTTTGGTCTTCAATGGCACTGTTACAATTACTGGCCTAATGAAATACAGAGCAAAACTATTCATTATGGACTAATAATTTCCATACTTCGTTAGTCTTAGACTAACGAAGTATGGAAATTATTCCCCACACTTCGTTAGTTTAGACTAGTATGGAAATTATTCCCCACACGGACCACACCTGTTTAAGTTAAAAGAGGTTTTTCCCTGGTGGCCCAAGTTTTCCAAATTTTTCGTTGGTCATTGCATGGACCATGGTCATTGTCAATTTCTATAGGCCTCACCATAAGTAACATAATACCCCTTAGTATGACACATGTAGCTTTGCTCATGCATTTTTTATTACTACATCCTTTCTTCACCAACGATAAATCAGAAAAACGACTATAGTCAGTTGCAGGCTAAGAAAGACAAAATATATAGTTCAGTCGGCGCAAGGATACCTCAGACCATTTCCGGCCAGTAGACCGCGCGTAATTTAAATTTGACCACTTTACGGTCAATTTCAAATTTCGTGAGTTTCATCGTTTTTTCGCGCCATCTAGGAACCGAAATTGGAATCTATTTTTTAATTTCATGTTGTCATGAGTTTAATTACTGAATGCAGCTAAAGAAGGTTCGATAATTGAAGCTCCAAATATTTTAAATAGCCCAAGAGGTAAAAATCATGATAAAGGTTTATTGTTAACAAGTAAAGAGTAAAATATAATTTTAAACGTCTATAGCTCATTAAGACAACGTTACCCCCAAGAAAGCGTGGTAACTATTTTAAAAGAAACTGCCGATTTAACTGGTAAGACGTAGAAATAAATTTACAAAATTAAATAATTATACATACTATTTTAAATTTAAGAATGATAGGAATGCCTTATCTTTTAAATTTGCTCGCCACCACAATTATGAAATCAAAAAATAAAGATTCCAATTTCGGTCTCTAGATGGCACTAAAAGACGACAAAAAGAGCAAAATTCGAATTTGACCGTAAAATGGCCAAATTCAAATTTCGCGCGGTGGAATGACCGGAAACGATCTGAGGCATCCTTGCGCTACAAAATGTTATGAGGTACGAAATGTAAGAAATCAAATGGCCGTTATGGTCATTGAGTTGGGAATATTAATCTAGAGATCCAATCAAATCTGCTCCCCGCGAAACAAGTTTTTGAAAAATACGAATGTGCCGTCTGCTCTAAAATGACGATCAAACGTTATCATATGACCCGTGGCGCCATCCATTATTTTGAAGAAAAAAAATCTTTTTGCTTGAAAACGCGTCTTATTTGAAGGAACCATTGAGAGATAGACGGCGCCACGGGTAGAATGATAACGTTTTCTCGTTATTTGGGACGCCGATGGGAGCAGACGACAGTATTCTTAATTTTAAAACCTTGTTTCGCGAAATACTGAAATCCGACGTTTTGATTGGACCTCTAGATTAATATTCCCAACTCAATGGTTATGGTAGTCGGCTTATTAGGCCTAACTCTATCGGAAAATTATACCTAAATACTAAATATTATTAGGGTCATTTTCAAAGTTTGAACTCAAATAAAATATTTTTATTGCGTAATTAGCAATTGTAAAAGTTATTCCAGAAGTTTGAACAGTGGCGGCGCCAGGAATTTTCACCAGGGTAGGCAAACCAAATAAATGGGCCTCCTACTCGCCCCCCCCCCCCCCCCTTTTCAACGAAATGCTTGAATAAAAAATTACGATTAAAACCTTTTAATATACTTGGTTCCTGGAATAAATTTTACAATGAAATACTCAAATATCACTTTTTCATTATACATTTTATATAAGAAATTAATGAGATTCGCCTATTGCCTCTTTTAGCGAATTAAATCTCTTGGGATAATTTTGAGGCTTTTTCTAGATCAATTTATAGGATGATTTTGGGGCCCCCTTGAAATTTGAAGGTAGGCAGTGGCCTACCTGGCCTACCCCCTAGCGCCGCCACTGAGTTTGAAAAGGGTTAATTCTTACATTTTATTTCAGCAATTCATTTTTATTTTGATCACAGCGGACAAAACCAGGCATTCATCCAGGTACAAAATACAAGTATATTCAAATTATAATAGTAAAAATCTGGAAGAAATTGTAATAAAATATTCGTAAACTAAATGAGAAACCTTTTTACATTAAGAACGTAACAAGCTGAAGGTTTTTTAACGTCTACAGTATTTGGTGCGTAACATTGATAAACATCAATGAGATTGATCTTCTCAATATACTACACTAGTGATCCACAAATTTCGAGTTGTTGGTGAATTTCTAATATAATACCATTTGCCCGATATAAAGATTTAATATTGTTGGGGGAAATACATACAATAGAGACTTGGCACTCCGTAGCTTTGGCCATGGCCGCCATTGTGGTCATATTTTTATCCCCACGATAAAAACTATTGAAAAAAAAACTGTGACGTAGCACTGCCAAGTCCCTATTTCTTTAATTTCTTCCGTTATTAAAGTTTCCGAGGCGAATACGAAATTAGTGCGGCTATAAGCCTTAAGCCTAAAAATGACTGTTTTCAAAACAGCGGGAATCACGTTCCCGGAAGTTGGGTTAGATTAGTTCATGCCGCTACTACCGAGTGGCGCTATTTCGAAAAAAAATTGACGTTACTGTGAAGAAAGGATGTAGTAGAACATTTTCCTAATGTCATACTTAAGGGTATTATGTTACTTATGGCCTCACAGATAAGTAGATAGGGGAGCTCTAGCTCCGTGGGGAGTCCGACTAATATTCGGAGAGCTGAAATAGTGGCGGTCAGTATGCACTATACAAATGCCTCAAAGATAAAAATAATTCAACTTTTTATTTAATTCTCGAAATTTTCCCTCTTTTTACACAGCTAACGATATAATTTGAGGGAGTCCCGTGGACTCTTTACCCCCTTCTAAAGAAATTTTTTTAGGAGTCCCATGATTTTTTTCAGGGGTTTTTGACGCGTGGACTGCAGCTATTTACAAGTCTGGCTATAACAGCGCTCTGTTCCCTGCGCTTGCTTGCTCCGCGTGCGGTCTGAGGATGGAAGGTGAAAGTAAATGGCAGTGCGCTTGGCGGGTAAATTTCGCTCGTTTAAAAATTAATTTCTCGTCCTTAACAAAAATACAATTTTACGACTGATATTTTTGAATTTATTTAAACATGATCTTTCAAATAGACCCAAGTTTTACCCAACCTGGACTTTTCCTTTAAACCTTAATCAAGAAAATTTACAGGTCTAAATAATCATTACTATATAATTTTTTTTTAAAAAAAAGTGTTCTTTCTCCATCAATGAAACAAAATTTAAGCCGATGTTTTCAGAAAAATCTCTGTACATGGCTAGTTCATTAAACCTTTTTTGGCCACATACATTATAGTACAGGCAATCTAGGGGCAATCTAGGGTCTAACCCGGAACAAAATGCCATAGTTTTGAAACTCGGGTATTTTATAGAATTCGAGGCGCTCTTTCACGTGGTGCAATCTCCCCAATCAGCCACCCCAAGAAAATACGCCATCTTGGAAAATGGCGGCCAAAAATGGATACAATCGCCACAACTAATGATGACGTCATCCGATTTTTATGTGTCATACCTTTAACGATTCTTTATTACGTTACCGAAATCTTTTAATCTAAGACATTTTGTCGTAAACCAAACGCCTAATTATTTACGATTAAAAATATAATTTCTTAAAACAAATAAGTATAGAAATTCGTGAAAAAAACTATTTATACAATTTTCGTTGAACGTGAACGTACCTTTTTGCATATTTCATCATAATCAGTGGCGACACCAGCAATAGGCACAGGTAGTCACGTGCCTACCTGTGAATTTGAAAGGGCTTCCAAAAAGCTATATGACTCGTTTAGGGACCACGAAAACGATGCTGAGGGACTTCCAAAACTATGTTTAGGGACCTCGAAAAACGATGCTGAGGGACTTCCAAAACTATGTTTAGGGACCTCGAAAAACGATGCTGAGGGACTTCCAAAACTATGTTTAGGGACCTCGAAAACGATGCTGAGGGACCTCGAAAAACGATGCTTAGGGACCTCGAAAACTATGTTTAGGGACCCCGAAAAACGATGCTGAGGGACTTCCAAAACTATGATTAGGGACCTAGAAAAACGATGCTGAGGGACTTCCAAAACTATGATTAGGGACCTAGAAAAACGATGCTGAGGGACCTCGAAAAACGATGCTTAGGGACCTCGAAAACTATGTTTAGGGACCTCGAAAAACGATGCTTAGGGACTTCCAAAACTATGTTTAGGGACCTCGAAAAACGATGCTGAGGGACCTCGAAAAACGATGCTTAGGGACCTCGAAAACTATGTTTAGGGACCTCGAAAAACGATGCTTAGGGACTTCCAAAACTATGTTTAGGGACCTCGAAAAACGATGCTTAGGGACCTCGAAAAACGATGCTGAGGGACTTCCAAAACTATTATTAAAGTCATCGTAATACATACATTTCTTTGTTTAAACTCCAAACTATTTTACAATCTCGTAAAAGGGCCTCAACATTCGTGCCTACCCAGGAATAATTTATGGTGCTGGCACTGGTAATAGTTCATTTACTATTAAATCGTTAACTTTTAACTACACTGATATTTAAATAAGTTGAGAACTGGACCATATAAGGTGCAAAGTAAAAACCCCAGCGTGCAAGTTAAACCATTTAAATTGGTTCAGATTTGAATCTTTCTTTGGGGTTCAAATCTGCCACTAAAAACGGAACCATTTAAAGTTCACGTAACCACCCACAGTAAGAGCATCTCTAAACCTCTTTCGGTGCAATTAACCACCTTCAGGAAGAGCAATACCGCGAGCCTCTTTAGGTTCCTTTATCCACCTTTATTAAGTTCGATTCTGAACTTCCGTTAACGTTCAGTCCTGTTTAGTTGGTATTTTCTAAGCCGTCACTCAGAAAGTTGATTGTTTTTATATAGCTATAGTATATTTCAAAATGTAGCAAGTGCATAACTGAACTATTTACGTAATCAATGATATATAGTTTATTAATTATTTACAATAGTATTGTTTCAAATTCTAAACGTTAATTGAATAGGGTTTTGAACTAAAATTCAATAGTATTTAAACAACTGAACATTCGTTAAGAGAATAAACCTCCGTCGATATATTCTTGAACTCCGTTTGAACCTGCCTTGAAGAAGGAACCTCTTATGATTCATTTTTGAACTCCTTTGAAGTTTGAACCTTGGATGGAGTAGGAACCTCCGATGGCTAATATGCGAATTACTATTAAACCTTTTTTTGTACAATGAACCTCCGATGGTTCATTGTATGTACAATGAACCTTAATTAGTTCAATACTGAGCTCTTTTTAAAATTTAACCTTCAAATTAACCTTTCTAATAACAGTGTATGATCCGAAGTAAATAAACCTTTATCGACTTCAAAGAAACGGTAAAGTTCGACCTCTAGCGGCCATGAAAAAGTAGTTGTTTTAGAAGACGAAGAGATAGTAGTAGATCAACAACAATTATTCAATAGAATAGCTGTGCATTGCAAAGTGGGGAAAATTTTAAATTGTATTTAACCTACGAAGTTTCTCCGACTGCTACTCGACGATATATCGACGTAAATAAAACTTAAACCTAGGAGCAACAAACACAACACCCCACACAAGGAGAACGCAACCCGTCAAAAGTCGTGGATTTTCTTGTGTACGTTTTTCATTGGCTAGACGCTTTAGCGCCTGCTGCCGTCGGAAGGGGAAAATTCTGAAATTGTCTGCCCACCCGCCCGTAAAACGTTCAGCGTAAAGGCTCGTGACGCTCGTCCAATGAAATTCATACACAACCGTCCGTTAGCGTGTTTAAAAGCTAGTTGCGTTCTCCTTGTGTTTGTTGCTCCTAGCTTAAACAAAATATTTACGTAAAAGTACAGCGTAAGTACCACGGAAAACTGGAATTGAAATGATTCCTTTCCTTTACGCATTTTGAGTACGGTTCAGTGATATTTTTACGTATGTGTGTTCTAAGCTTTAAGATTACGTAGTTGTGGACGATGTTTTTTTGTTTTACCGTGTTGACGGTGTTGTGTAGCGTTGCCCTACTTTATTCAGTGAAATTTTTACCCTTTACGAGGAGTATGTAATTAAAAATTATCGACGAAAAGTAGTTGTGGTTTTGACGGATATAGCGATGGCATGGGAACCAAGGGTGAAGACCCCGACCCCGATTTTATTTTTTCGGGTATAGTTGAACCCCGACCACGACCCTGACGCATTGCATAAGCTATTCTATTGAATAATTGTTCGTCGTCTAAAACAACAACGTTTTTCACGGCCGCTAGAGATCGAACTTTATCGTTTCTTCGAAGTCATTTACTCGGGTCAAAATTCAGAGTTAACAATTTCATAGTAAATGAACTATTACTATTATGAAGTTAGAGCTTGGCGTTTGGATAAAAATTAAACACTTATTTTATTTTTATCCATAACCTACAATTATCCTAAAATATAAATTATTTTTTGCATATCAAATCGTTGTTTATCCATGGATAATATCAAAAGTAGCATAAGACCCAAAAGTGTGTCAGAACGGTATAGTAGTTAATGAGAGTTTGTCGCAAAGTAAAAAAGGGAAACGAAGGGGGGTCGGAAAATGCGTCATCAAAATCGAGGTACTCCAGCGCCACCGAGTGAGGCGTTTTAGAACGTATGTTTACGGGCGAGTAAATCGAAGAGAGAAAATCGCGCCAGACTATAGACTAAATATAATGTTGCTAGTATTATTCCAACTAGTAGGTTATGTAGTCTATAATGTGACTAGTTCTCACTAGAAAATTTAATAGGTGCGAAGGTACAGCTGACACACTTTTGGGTCTTATGCTACTTTTGATAATATCCATAAAGAAACCGTTAACCAAACTATGACACATAAAAATCGGATGACGTTATCATTAGTTATGACGTTTTTATCCATTTTTGGCCGCCATTTTCCAAGATGGCGGATTTTCCTGAGGTGGCTGATTGGGGGAGATTGCACCACGTGAAAGAGCGCCTCGAATTCTATAAAATACCCGAGTTTCAAAACTATGGCATTTTGTTCCGGGTCAAGCCATTTTTTGAGTTAGATCAGAGATTGATTGTATTATTAGTACGAAGGTATTTTAGGCTATCTAACATAACTTGGGTAAATCGGGGTACACGACGAGCCGATTGTCTGTTTGGGCGAATCTATCGAAATCAATTTTAAGCTAGTTCATCCTAATGTTACTTGTATCTTCAATATGAAAATAACTACTATGGAAACATTATACAGAGGCATACTTATTCCTCTGTATAATATTTCAATACGGAACATACAATGAACGGACCCAAAAATGACAAAAATCCAATAATCATTGCGCTATAGAGTAGTAGAACTCTATTGCTTTGGACATGGCCTCCATTGAAGGCGCGAATTTTTTGTGAATAGGAAAAAGCATGGGTGACGTCGTGTGACGTAGCACTGTCATTACTCTATTGGAAAGATTACCATGGTAACGAAATCACGTAATTGCAGGCTTATCTCTAGAAATGCATGGGCTAGGTAGGGCTAAGCCCTAGGGTGCCGTGCTCCGGAGGGGCGCCATCTGGATCTTTATATTTTATTCTTATAATTTTATGGTAAAGTATTCAATAAAGACCCGTAATATGAAAATGGGCGAGGAATTTTTCAAAATCCGCTTCACTAACGTCCGTTTCCCTTGAATCGGATGCACAGTCTTCGTATTTTTTGCGCTTCGTAGGAAATAAAATAATATATAGAAACCCAATCACGACTTTGTTTTTTCGTCACGGAATTGGAAGTAATTTACGTAATATCAAAAATTTACTTTGGATGAGCTGTACCAAGCGCTTTTTAGTCTTATATTATCCCAAATAATAAAATTTTTTATATTGTATAATCCTAATACAAATTTTAGGCTGAGTTCCCTGTGATATTCATCCTAACCCTTAAAATCTAATTTATTATATTTTGAGGTAAATCAGATGTGTCGATATACTATCTATCGGTATAGCCAGGGCCGCCGAGAGCGGGCTCGGGTCCCGGTAAATTATAAATTCCGGGCCCCAAAGAGAACCGTTAAAACTGGAGATAGTGATACTTTTTTTTGGAGAGAAACCGGGGAGAGGTATACCTCGTGTGTTCAATCCCTGGCCCCTAGGTGGCACGGGTCCTGGTAATTTTTACCGGCTTCCCCCTCTCTTGTTGTGTTACCGCTCTAGAGGCTCCAAATATATTGCATTTGACGAAAATAAAATTGTTTCCGACCGCTTTAGCCACACTTGCATGTTCTCAGATGACATAAACGGGCCCGCACGCCTCACAAAAAGGCTCTGTGGTAATTACCGTAATTTCTGTCAAATTTAGAGCACCGTCAATCTCTACGTTAGGAAACTCTCACTGCTGGATTATTCTACTTTGCGGGATTTTTGGGAAATGTTAAGAACTTCAACCATTCTTTTACGGCCCGTTTCGGTATCATACCTTTTTCGGTGCACATGTTTTAAGATAAATACTTAATTTAACGTCTGGATAATACAGAGCAGTGTATAGTTTGCTCTCCTTAAAGGGGCTCAAACGTTCGGTGGCACGGGGGGGGGGGGGGGTTGAAATTGCATGAAGAAAGGGGAAAGTATAGTCATTTTTATTTTATTTTTATGCGTGGACATCCCGCCCTTTCTTTCCCTCCTGGAGTTTCAACCCCCCCCCCCCCCCTGTGCCACCGAACTTTTGAGCCCCTTTAACCTTCTTCTGTGATGGTACGCTAAAGTCGGTGCCGATTTGACGTTAAGAGTTGGCTCGAATAAATACTCACCTCATTCCCTATGTTTTCTAAATACGAGTAACTAGATCAGTTTTTCCAATAACATGAATCCTTCTTCAAGAACTACAATTGATGTGAGAATGAATCAGGGTTTCTTAAATTTATCAATTTTTTTCTCTCTACTTAATTTAACAACGGCGGCCAGTCAATCAATTTGGAAATAGGCCTTAAGAATGGAAAATTGGCCAAGTAATTGTTGAGATATATAGTTGACCAAAAACCACCGTAGGAAGAATCATACTTATTATATTGAGTAGCTTATGGTACGTTAATAGCAGAAGTACATTCCTTGTTGGATAATAGCTAGGAAGTGCCATACTACTTATGATTATTTAAATTGTTTCTTATGACAATATTACGTAACTTATGTATAATGCATATACCAGAAGTATGTGTTTGTGTCGAATAGGAAGTGTCTTACTTATATTAAATAAATTGTTACTTATGACAATATTACATAACTTATGATTAAGCTAATAGCGGGAGTATGTGCCCGGATTTGGTGGTCTTCTCGTTATTCAACGGCGCGGCGTACCGAAGATTTTTTTCCGAGTGTACGTCTTCAATTTTTCTTCTTCGGTCAGGGCGTCTTAGCGAACCAATGAAATACCCTCCCGAATCCCGATTCGATTGACTCTAAAGGCAGACCAGACCGTAAGGGGGATTCTTTGCCTGCTCGTAGCGTCGCAGCCAGGCTGAGAAATAAGGATTTTTTAAAACTGGACCTGTGGCCAGTAGAACCTAGGTAGTTTAATTAAAAAACTGGCCACTGGCCACTCACCATTTTTAACCTCAAAATCAGGCTTTCATCATTTATGGTCAAATTATCTATTCTTGACAATATATGTGCTAGGGCATAGGCTTAGTAAGTTAGTTATTTTGGGTATTTCAAAATTTTGGAGAGTTAAATAAAGAACTATAAATCTTGAAGGGTAAAAACTTTGAATTTAGCATTTATTTTTTAAACTGGCCCAGCTAATTTTTAAACTGGCGATTGGCCTGTGATAGTGCCTTATTTCTCACACTGGTCGCAGCTACGTCGCGCCTCGAAACGGTAGACCGTTTCGACAGGACTTTTGGAGTCGACTTCGATCTATGTAAGAGGCGACCCAGCGCAACTGGAAGGCTGTGGTCCGTAACAAACAGAGCCTCCGCGACTATTCTGCGAAGGAAAGACCAGTACCCGAACCCTTGTACAATAGGTCAAATCCAGGCAGATTTTGGTGGGTTCCTATGTAAGGATCCTTAAAACGTATGTCCCGAAGCTGAGCTATGTCACGAAAATAATAATTTTTCAAATAATCATAATCCGTTAGGCTAATACCCAAGGCACCACGTACCTTAGGCACAAGTCATCTAGCGACTTTTAATGCCCTAAACAGGTGCCCGGGTTACAATGCGTAGGAGGGTGGTGACAAGCCCTTCATGCCAAGCGAGCCAACAGCTCCCTACACTAACTATTATACCGTTAACTTTTACAAGTTTTTATGGAAAGGGGAAACCTAAGAACTCGGGGAAAAACCCCTTTAACCAGAACTTGTAAATTCTAAGCAGAACGAGTGGTTCCGAGTTTTAACCCAGTGCCTCAAGGTGGAATCGAACCCGGCTCCTCTTGCTGCGAGGTGAAAGTGCTAACCACTCCGCCACTCCACAAGCAACAAGTCTGATATGTTTTTCCCTTAAACCGAATCAGTGAAAAATCCATTGATTTCATCAGTGGTGGGGCCCCCAGGCCGTAGCTAGAGAAAATGGCGCTAGGGGCGAGCTGCAATTTTGGCGCCCTCTAATATAATAATATGGAGCAATTTTGGCGCCCCTATACCCTATGCCCCCGGCCGCCCAGCCCTAGCTACGGCCCTGGGGGCCCCACAGGCCAGTAGCTAGTCCTTAATCCGGCACTGGTCAAAGCGCGAAGTGAGGTGGCGGAGTGGCAGCTAAAAGAACCGAGTTCAATCCCAGCTTGTGGCACTGGGTGAAAACTCTACCTCTCTCCTCACTGGATAAAGGGGTCACCCACCGAGATCTTCAATTTCCACTTACCATAAAAACTTGTTGAGGTTAACGGTAATAGTAAATGTTGGCTCGTGTGGCATGAACGCTTTGTCATAACCCGGCCACCTGTATTAACGGAATTAAAATTCGCTCGATGACTTGAATGTCTTGGGTATTAGCATAAGCCTATCATAAGGTCCCCAAAGCAAAGGTCTACCATAGGGGCCCATATTAACGGCGTTGTCCTGGAGATAAGAAAAATAACGTACGATGATCGGGCCGTAGCGCCATCTTCGTTTTCAAAATTTCCACACCTAAAATATTATCTTACTTGGTAGAGCAGCCACACTCGGGTTGATAAATGCCACACAAAACGCGTCTAAATCTCAAATTTAAAAACTAAATACCTTCAGAAACAAGTTATACAGGGTGTTAACTAAAAACGATACAGGGCCAATTACTCAAAATGGGTTTTATGTAAGAATTCGAAATTTGCAGGTTACATAGAAGGTGCAGGGAGACAAATGTCAATGAAAATTTCAATGACCTTGAACCAGGTCTTCAAGGTCATTAAAAATATCTCGAGAACCATTAGGATTAGAAGAATGGTTCCAATTAGAAATGTGTTCTACGTTTAATTTTAAAACTCAACAGCTTTGACCCGATCTAATTTGACCAATGGGAAGCCGATAAATGGTAGACCAAAAACCATAAGGTTATGTGTGGTATTCTAATCAAGACACGACATTTAACGGCTTATAAATCTAAAACTACCAGATCTAATGGATCAAAATTGTCGTGACACTCTAAACTGAATGGGGGAGTTCAAAATTTGTAACTTATGATGACATTGAAGCATGAGTTCAAAGTCATTCAAAATTTATCTCGAGAACCATTAGGATTAGGAGAATGGTTCCAATTAGGAAAATGCCCGCCAATGTTTTTTAAGTCAACTTATCTTTTACCCGAGGTAAATAAACCAATAAAACTCCAAAATTAAAGTTAATTAATTAGTTTAAGACGTACCAAGTATTTTTAATAACAAAGTACCACAAAACTAAGTAGACAACTTAGACGTCGATGTCTTAGCGTATTTTAATGCAAATCCCCGCCGTAGTACCAGAGAAGCTCAGGCAGAATTGGGAAAGTTAATCTTCAGTTTTTTCATTATTTATTTATTTATTTATTTAAATTATTTGTAAATAATTTTTACGTTTATTAGTTGCTTATTTATTTCAATTACTTGTTTCGTTTCTTTTGTGTTTAAAACATTTAAATTCAAAAAGTTAATAAAAATACTTGGTACGTCTTAAACTAATTAATTAACTTTAATTTTGGAGTTTTATTGGTTTATTTACCTCGGGTAAAAGATAAGTTGACTTAAAAAACATTGGCGGGCATTTTCCTAATTGGAACCATTCTCCTAATCCTAATGGTTCTCGAGATAAATTTTGAATGACCTTGAACTCATGCTTCAATGTCATCATAAGTTACAAATTTTGAACTCCCCCATTCAGTTTAGAGTGTCACGACAATTTTGATCCATTAGATCTGGTAGTTTTCGATTTATAAGCCGTTAAATGTCGTGTCTTGATTAGAATACCACACACGACCTTATGGTTTTTGGTCTAACATTTCTCGGCTTCTCATTGGTCAAATTAGATCGGGTCAAAGCTATTTAGACTTAAAATTAAACGTAGAACACAATTCTAATTGGAACCATTCTTCTAATCCTAATGGTTCTCGAGATAAAATTTTAATGACCTTGAAGACCTGGTTCAAGGTCATTGAAACTTTCATTGACATTTGTCCCCCTGCACCCTCTATGTAACCAGCAAATTTCAAATTCTTGCATAAAACCCATTTTGAGTAATTGGCTCTGTATCGATTTTTAGTTAACACCCTGTATTATTTCAAAAAGCCAGTCTTAGGTTCTGATCAATCATTTTGCAACGATAAGTGTTAATTTTAAGTTTGAAAGAGAATAAAATGTTGAATAAGCCTTGGCTACGGTGCTACCCCTGCAGCACAAAAGAATTGTTTCAGAGTCGGGCCGACGTCGACGAATTATTAAAAATCTGTGGTCGGCCGACCGTACTATTTTGAGTCTAAATGTCCTACCTTTAACGTTTGACTGTATGCCAACTTAAAAAAGTAATCCACTGTAGCAATTTGAGGTCGGCAAAAAAGCTCGATCAGCATGGTCGGCCGACAGTTGGCCGACCTTCCTTTTTTTAGTCGAAATGTCCTAGCCGCATATGGGGCCGACAAATATTGTCCTAGTAGAATAATGGTCGGCCGACCGTCGATCGACTAGAAAATTTTACTTAATATGGATATATAACCGACTCTTAAATGACTACTGGCCGAATCTGAAATAACTCTGAGCCGACTTCAAGTAGACAGTTTAGCGACTCCGAAACGACGTTGGGCCGACGACCAATTTAACCGTATTTCCGACTCGGACCAAAAAATGTACCAATTTGATTTCCTAAAAAATATTTAGCTGTGTTTGTATTGGTAACATCTTTTTATAAGTTTGTAATCATGAATCATCGATTTATCGTAATTTCAGATTCAATCCCAAAGGTTTAAGAGACGGATAATGTTTTAGCAGTGCTCGCAGAACATTCCCTCGATTTGAATTAACAATATATTTCCCTAAAATATTTAATTACACGAATATGACCTACTTGCGTTAAGAGATTTTTGAAAAAGCAAACATTTTCAGGCTGAATATATGATCTTTTTCGACAAAATAGAGTAAAGAAAAGAAATTATTTAAAAAACTGTTTTAATTTGTTTTATTAAATCGCTAATTTTCACAGTTCTGTGCGATTAATTTAAAAATAAACTGTTGGATATAAGTCGACCATTAGTCGTGTTATAAATGTGCAATGGCTTTTTCAAGTCACGAGAGCAATTACAATTTAAGGTCCACGTTCGGATACTAATTAATAGTTGCATTGATAAGACTTATTGGGTCGGTAAGTGGTCCAATCTATTAGGTCACCATACCGACTTTAAAAGGGATAAAAAACGTACTTACCTGCAATTATCGCAAAAACGTTTACGACTTTTAGAGTCGGCATCTGGACTAGGACCGAAAAGCGATTTTACGACCAAACCCCGAGCCTAAATCAACTCTCTGTAATTAAGGTGCGGCGTTACAGGGTTAACAGACTTACCAAAGATTGTCAAAACACGTGGAATAAAAGTGACTACTCATATTTTATTCTACGTGTTGGTTGGGTTCGAGTAACAATCTTTTAAACATTGGCGGCTATTTTCCAAGATGGCGGACAATCCTACAAGAATTGATTCCGGTGTCTTTGTTTTTCGTATAAACCCTCTAGCATCAGAATCGATACGCAATAGAAATACGCAATTTTAGGCAGTCGGCTCGACGACGTTTTGGAGTCGGTTAACCATCACATTAATAGTCGTTATAGAGTCACGGTTTGAAATTGGGCCGACTGTGGCCCAACGTCGTTTTGGAGTAAGAAACAGGTACATTTTTAGTCGGCACAGAGTCATGGTTTAAAGGCCGGCCGACCATAACTCCCTAGGGCATTTCGACTGAAAAACCAAAGGTCGGCCGACCGTCGGCCAGCCTAGCCATTTGAGGGCTTTGTCAGACGTCGGCCCGAATTAAATGTGCTACAGGGCATAATAAGAAAGTTTGTTTCTTATTTACTATCTGAATTTCGTTACTCTTATAAATTAATACTAAACTTAGTAAGGTCGTTTTTGAGTCGGCAAGTAGTCCAAAATATTAGGTCACCATACCGAACTTAAAAGGGATCAAAAGCGTACTTACGCGAAATTATCTCAAAAAGGTTTAAGACTTTTAGAGTCGGCATTTGGACCAGGACCGAAAAGCGACTATTCGACTAAAGCCCGACGCTAAATCGACTCTTTGTGCTACAGGGGTAAGGGCTAGCGGCGGAAATATCTCCCGCCTGGTTCTAAGTTTAAAAACAATCGCGCACGCCTTCTGCGCATTGATCATGCAACGCGTGAAATTCATTTGGGGAAATGCCTAGTTGAGGATGTGGCCACTATTAGGTGCAGATTTTGAATACCTACCTCTTAATAACGGGTATGTGAAAAATTTGGCCTAGACCTTTGCTTATGGGGACGTCATCACAAGAAGAAAATCACCCCCTAGCGAGGTGCTGTCCAAGGCTGCGTGTGACGCGGTAGCAAGCGGACGCAAAACGGCGACGAAACCCTTAATGAAGTCTGTCTTGTGAATAACTCTCAGTAAAACTTTTGCATGTGAAGAATAGGAAGTGTCACACTAATGAACAATATTATACACTTATGCTGATGGCA
Organism: Leiobunum rupestre; assembly: GCF_980474605.1. Taxonomy (NCBI): domain Eukaryota; kingdom Metazoa; phylum Arthropoda; class Arachnida; order Opiliones; family Sclerosomatidae; genus Leiobunum; species Leiobunum rupestre. The sequence continues at coordinate 41,908,423 of NC_143387.1, forward strand.
GGGCGTTAAAGTCAACCGAAAAGTCGCCTATGTGGCTGGTATTTCGATGATGTCAAGCACATAACAGAATGCCCGGCTCTTGGCTGTGGACACGAAGGTCAACGACTGGAGAGTTGAAGAGTTTGACTTTTCCTTTGGGGATGTACTCGGTCTGAGTCTAGGATCTTGAGGTGGTGTTGGCCGTATTATTAAAATGGCGACAGAGAAAGATTGAATGGCGTAACAGCGCTCTACCTTAGTCAGAATATGCTTTCATTTGTTTATGTTAGGCGGTTTTCGTAATTGGGACCACTCCCCTTTTCAATTTTTCTATTTTATTTGATATATGTTTTTCGTTAATGCTGTGCCTTGGTTTATATTCCTTGGGCATCCAAATACAAAAGGGTGTATGTACGACACAAATTAAATCTCGTAACCTTTGGATTCGCTAAATCCGAATTTCGCAACTGCAAGACGTCGTCTGAGCAAGAAATAACATGTTATCATAAGTAATATAATACTCTTACTTTAATGAAAGTCTGTCTCAGAGCAATTGCACAATCGAAATTTTCGTTTCTCTCTGCTCACTTCATTGGCAAAATTACTGTCAGATAAGTCTGATGGCTATATATACGATCAGGAATCCATAACGCTACTTGGAATGAATAACGGCTTCGATTCCCCGCCGTTGTGGCGGAACATAGTAGGCGAATTTGACGTCATTTAAGGCAGTATAAGCGTTTTAGCCCCTCCCACAATGTTCCGCCACAAAATACCACAGGGTATATGGGGAGATACTCATTCCAAGTAGCGTTATGGATTCCTGATACGATTGAAAACGAGTTAAAGTTTCAAATTGGAAAATAACTATACCCACAAAAACAAACGGGGTGTTGTAGAAGTAAATTTTATGTTCCAATTCAACAATTCACCATCATATCTTAATAATAATAAAAATAATAATCAGCTAGGCTAATACCACAGTTCCTAAGTAAGTTTTATTTTTACTATAAAGCGTTTAATTTTTCAATAGAACTTGGCATTTCGGTATTGTTACATGACAGTTCCAAAGACAAGTAACAAATCGGTGAAAGTTGTCAGCCCTCAGCCACGTTATGGTTTATATGGTCGATCGTTGGCGAAACAGACTATAATTAAAAACGTAGCATTGCGAGAATAAGAAGTTTCATACTAATGTTATTATGCTACTTTTGATGTTATCTACATGTAGCAAAGCTGAAACCCAGCAGTTGGCAACATCCTTTTGGTGTCATAGACGTGTCATTTGATACTCGGCGCTGGGGTGGCGGAGTGGTTAGCACTTTCGCCTCGCAGCGAGAGGAGCCGGGTTCGATCCCAGCTTGTGGCACTGGGTGAGAACTCGGAACAACTCCTTCTGCGTAGAGTTTGCAAGTTCTCTCCCCACTGGTTTAAGGGGTTTTCCCCCGAGGTCTTCGGTTTCCCCTTCCATAAAAACTTGTCGAGGTAATAGTTAGTGTAGGGAGCTGTTGGCTCGTTCGCGTGGCATGCAGGGCTTGCTACCACCCTCCTACGCATTGTAACCCGGCCACCTGAATTAATGGCTTCAAAAGTCACTTGATGACTTAGGCCCAAGGTGGTGCCTTGGGTATTAGCCTAGCTGATTATGATTATGATTATGATTATTTATGGGCATTTTCTATTTAAAAGGGAAAAGTTATTAAAAGACATAACTCAGATAATAATACAGACTAGCAGAAACGAGTCTAAGTGGCAATGCGTCGCCACGCTCTTCCAAGGTAGCGTCTATGACAGTGCCGTATTAACCCCGGGCCAGGTCCCTATAGGCTTCGAGCTTCTTTAGACCCCTCAACTTCCCCCTCCTAGTTGTGATTCATGGGAGCCTGCTTGGCCCCTGTTCTTAGTGGGCAACTAGTTTTCAACCTAGTCAGTCTTATGGACATGTGGCTCTATCCCAACATGATCACACCTCAAATTAGAAAACAAATGACTAAGCCTAGTCGTCGTAATTGTTACCATCAGGGCCGTCTTTACCTTCCCTCCTGAGCTAATAATATCAGGCTCCCTTTTTTATAGGGCCGGGTCTTTACAATTAAATTAATAATAATCAGCTAATAATTATAAAAAAGTATTAAGGGCCAGACGGTACCCTACCGGAGCTCGGCGCCATACCTACCCCAATGCATGGCCTGGTTACCATGGAGGCAGTGGCGGAGGTTAGAGCAATGTCAGAAGGCCCACAATAAAGCTCAAACCGGGAGCCGCGGGTTATTGTTAATACGCCACTGCACGGGGGAACGCAAATCAGTGTAAAATTAGAATAAAATCCAAATATTAACTTTTTATAGCTTCTATTTCATCCAGCATAACCCTCTAATATATTCCAGTTCAATAAATTCTAATATGCGTAATTTCGTACCATTAAAAGTCTACTAGCTGCTAATAAGCTACCTATCTAGTTTTCGACAGCAACCAACAGAGAGCTTTAGCGAGAGTTTTCGATCGTAAATATTATTCGCTAGCGAAACGGGTATAGGTGGCGCTGCCGTCGCTACCCCTGCAGCTTGGTTTTCCAGCGTATAGTGGTGATCCAAATCAAAACAAATCCAAGAAATATGGCGGTTCACATTAACGCTAGAGGTGGGAGAAGTTGTGCGGTCCCTTTTTGCAATAATACTGCGCTTAAAAAACGTAAAACTGAAGAAAATAGTTAAGAACCAAAGCCAGGATTATCATTTCATAAATTCCCAAGTTGTAAGAAACTTTTAAATGTATGGTTAACAAAGATAAAGTCGGGGAAAAGGCCTAGTAAGTGGGCTCAGATTTGTAGCGCCCATTTTACAGCTGATGACTTCTTGGAAAGAAATGGTGAGATGCAAATAATATTAATTTTTTTAAAATAAATTAATCGAAAAACTCATCAATAGATGGTAGATCTGTAAGAAGACGTTTGAAATGTAACACCATTCCCTCCCAAAAATTGCCATGTAAGCCAATTAAAGAATCAACCGAAGTTAGATTAAAAGAACGAGCTCAACGTTACGTAAAGCGTTCTAAAGGTATTCTTATTTTATGGTAAACTTTTGTGAAATAATAAATAGAATAATAACACAAATTTAATTTTAAATCAAGCAGTTCTATGTTCAACATCACCAATAACAGATTCCATTGCTCCAAAAGTTGTTGAAAGCGCAAGTGAACCAGCTCCGGATGATAAAGTTTTTGTCATTATCAAACTTAGCTATGCTATCTGAAGTAACAACTGAAGCTCAAGGAAAGGACCAATCTCACAAACCATCTAGAGTAATAAATGCGTCTATTGGTGTTCAAGTTTATTTGGACCATGGAAAGTATTTTGCTGGGTCAAGAGTTGGAATTTCAAGCAATGGAATGAAAAATGCTGATTTTGTGTCTCTTACTGGCATTGGGAAAGAACTATTTGAAAGCCTTTCAAGTGAGGTTTTAGGGCTTGAAAACCAGAGCAAGCTCTAATTTTCTAATGCCTGTAAAATATAGGGTGCTGTTAACCCTAATGAAGCTTAAGTCAAATTTGACATTTGACGCTTTGGCTTCAATATTTGTCATTTCGAATCGAACAGTTTCAACATATTTCAAAAGAACCCTTTGTGCCCTTGCTGAAGTTTTGAAGAAATTTATCTTTTGGCCGGATATGGAAAATATCAGAAGTAACTTTCCTAAATGTTTTAAAGAGTTTAATAATACTCGCATTGTGTTGGACTGCTCAGAAGTACCTATGATGAAGCCCAACACATTTCACGACAGAGTGGCAACCTACATCCATTATAAAGGAACTCACACAATAAAAATTCTCATTGGAATTTCACCTTCTGGCATGATCACGCTCGTTAGCGACCCCTGGGGTGGAAAAGTAAGCGACAAGGAAGTCACCATTGAGAGTGGGGTCATAAATCTTTGTGAACAATTTATTGATGGAATTATGGTTGACAAAGGTATGCATAAAAGTGTAATATGCTAAAAAAATATTTTAAAACTCATTCAACTTAAATTTAGGCTTCCTTATTGAAGATGAATGTGCGGCCAATGGCATAGCTCTACACACCCCTCCATTTTTGAGAAAAATAACAGTTTAGTAAGGAAGAAAGTGTAAAAAATCAAAAAAATTGCATCAGCTCGTGTTCACGTGGAGATAGCCATTCAAAGAATCAAATTATTTAAAATTTTAAATGATAAATTTGACCTTGATTTAGTTCCCTACTGTGACGAAATTCTGAAGGTCATATGTGGATTAGTAAATTTACTAAAACCAATTCTAGCAGATGATAAATTTGATGATTAAGTTTAAATCTTATTTAATGACGATGATGATTATTTTATTAATTTTTATCAAATAAGTTTAAAAATCTTAATTGATCAAATTCATTTTACTTTTCTTATATAATACTAATTGGCACAGTACAAAATAGGAACTTTTTTGTTTTAAAAATCACTTACTCTTGACTAGTAATGGTAAATATAATTTGAAATAAAAATTGCACAATTTGACTATGTTTTGTTTCAAATAATCTTAGTCTCTTTGAATATCAATTAAAAGATAGATAGCCCTTGGGAGAATACAAGAAAAATGAGCATGTTTTTATGTTTAACACATAAAGGCCAAGCTGAATTTGTGCATAGTAGCTTCTACAATCGTTAGTTGGTAAATAAATTCCGTCTTTTCCAATTTTCAAGAAGTTAAATTTGTTTTGAGCGACAGCATCTTCAATTGATATTTTCTTCTTAATCTCGAGTAATTTTATCTCTCCATTTTCCATGTATAATCCATCTGGACTAAAAGCTAGAAATGGATTATTTAAGTTAATTAAGAGGCCATATTCCAATACTTTTTTAAGCCACGAAAATTTGGCCCGAGCAACTTTCTCCATTTTGTTCCCATTTTGATCCTTTTGGGCTTCCTCTAAACATCCGTTCTCCTTCTTCTAAGGCTCTTGGCTTTTCCCCAATGTATTTCCAAATTTCAACCATGGTGAGATTCACTATTATGGAATAAATAAAGGTTAAAATAGGATAATATAATAGAATACCAATTAAATGTTAGCATACCTTTTTGAGATGTCATCTTTTATTTGAACAATATTGCTCCAAGGCCTATTCTAACAATGTTTTAAGTAAATCCAAAAGGACTTCAAATCTTAATGACAGTATATAATTAGAACCAAACATTGTCTTTAAACTTGACATTCAATCCTACTTACCAAGAAAACACTAATTCGCTGTTAAAACGTATATAATACCATATCATCAGTAGCACACCACTATTTGCTGAATGCTGATCACCACTATACAGTTACACGCAGTGTGGATAGGGGGCGCTGCCGGAGTTTTCGTTAGCGAATTGCTTTTGGTCATTTGGTCGTTTTTTTATCTTTTTTTTGGGATTTTTAGCTATTTTTACAATGATCTTCGAATTTAATGCCCTTTTTGAAATATTTCATGGTTGATTTGGGCAAAAATAAATAATATTACATGGCGAACTTTCGAATATCTCTCGTTTTTGACGTTTATTTTTAAATATTGGAGAATTTTGGGTGGTTTATGGCGTTTTTGACTAGTTGTATCGCAGAATAAACATTTTAATACTTCAACATTTCATTCGATCCCAAAGCCTATGGGGTTTTACCCTGAGCGTACACCTCCTGATTATTTCCAAAATCTAATCATATCTCCCCCGTCATCGTGCTACTTTAACTACGTTTAAAGTTTTGAAGTATTTGAACAAAATTTACGTGTCACCACCGAAGGGTTTTTGAGTAGTTATAAATTTAAGATTGGTAACATAGGAACGAATATTTCGGCGAAATCCTTCCCCATACGAAGGGAGTTTGTTATTAACTACATCTGAGTTTACTGGACTTAAATTTGCATAATGGGTAATTATCTACTTTAAATAAGTGGTGCTATTTTAGTTCCTTTGGGGATTTTTTATTTAAATAAGAATATCCTTTTTTTCAGCTAGGATGAAAGACTACGTCAGATCACGTGGTTGATTGACGCAAAAGAGCTCAAAAATTAACGGGGGAAGCCCAAGAGGAGGGGATGAGAATTTTGTTGCTTGAAAAATCGTTAAAACTTAACGGTGCAAATCCAGATACAGTTGTAGCTTTCTAAGCACTAGGTTTTGTTTCCATTGAATAAAAATTGGCTAAAGGGGTCAGGGAGTCCGCTTTACTCTATTTCTGATAGACCTCTTTACCTAAAGCCCGCAGATAGAAACTGCCCGGCCGCGAATATTAAGGTGGGGGCCGCAATCTATCTCTGGGTCAGTGCGGTCTGGCCCTTTTACTTGAAGCTAAAACATGGAACTTCCAAATATACCCGTACTTTTAGTTACGGCGAATGTGGGATCTATTTTTCAGGATGTAAGTATGGTTAATTTTATGGAAATATCCTTAAGTATTTTTTCGAAGCTGTTACCGTTAGCAACAATTCAACATATCTTGAAAGGCCGACACGCCTAATGCAAGGCTTAGCATTAACCCAAATTTTCCAATCCATGCTTTACCAAGCCTTTGCTTTGCGTTTTGAAATTAATGATTTTTAATGAAATCTCATTTCGCTGATAATGGTGTCCTCTAAACCAAATATAATAACGGTAAATAAGTATTAGCGCATTATTGAGATTTTTGTTTAGATATGAGTTAGAGGCTGAACACCACAACATAGATGATTATGCTCACCTATTATTTGCCTAGGCCAAAAATGTAAAAAAAAACGTTATTTTAGTTGCAATAAAAGTGTGGGGTTTCTCACCATAGATAATGGAATTGGACCATTTGTTTACTAATGTTCCATTATACTTTGTTACTCAGCACTTGATATTGCAATTTTAAATTGAGCTGTTGATGTAATGAGGAAGTCTGTTTTCATTACTTTTTATAGAAAATTGCAATGATTAGGAAAATAGGCAAAAAAAAACATAGTGCAGAATTTACTAGTTGACTTTTTTTTTAAAATAATGCATTCTTATTTAATTCATAATTAAGAATTTAGTTGCATATTCTCTGTACTATTAAATATATTTAAATGTCAATAATTACATTTTTATAGCCCGATTTTTTGTTGAAAACCTGGGTTAAAGAGTTTTTATCAGTAAGTTTAGGTTTTATATTTCTTATTCTTCCAAACTTTGGTTTCATAATTTTTAAAATCTAATATTAGACAGTAAAGAAGTTTCAGCCTCACTTTCTGGCATTACATTGTCAAGAAGTTGGAGGAAAAAACTATGAAGAATCCATGATATACGTTCAAGATTTTGTCAGGTATCTCTTCGCTTTCAACCTCAAATACCATCCCTTGTTTAAGCTTTATCATCCAATATTCAATTTTTAGGTAATGCAAAATTTTATTCCCACTATTTAAGGACACTTATGGCCAGTGAAGAGTTAATGAACTTTGGACAAGTCCGGGTATTTTTAGATGAAGACTACAGCTGCACGGAAAAATTTACGGTAATTTATGAGTGAAACATCAAACGTCACTTCAGTCAAATAAAATCCGTAACAATTTTAGGCTCTAGGAAATTTATATTTTGTTCACAATTCAGTGGAATCCGTTCAAATATTTGACTTTCAAGGTAATTAAATTGGTACTTAAATTTTATTATTGAGATTAAATTTTTTTTTCAATAGAATTAGTATTTGTACCAGTAGTGGGAAAAGAGGTTCATTCTGGTAACATTGAGAAGGTCACAACTAAAGAAAAAGCCAAGTTTCCTAGAGAATTTTTTCCTGAGGTAGATCGAATTTATTCCACTTTTATAAAACATTTGCAAATTGTTTAATTTTATCAGAAGCTAATTAATAATTACCCCCTCCTTAGAACTGTTGCTCTAGGGTTGATGTGCAAATGGTTTTTCCCTGGGGATTGTTGTGAGATTTTAGTCCAGGTTGAGGAAAAATAATGAAAAACGGGGTCAGGGATGGGATTTATAATAATATATTTATTTATATATAATTCATGTATAAAAACTGAAAAATAGTGAATTTTGAAGGTTAGCTTCTGAGATATCACACTTTGAACTTCGAAAGTGCAAATGCATGAGTTATGAGTAATTTTCATAAAGGTGCTTTTGCACATAAAAGGTGGATGCACACATAAAGCTCGCAAGCGAATTTTAAGCATGCACGCATGCGTCGTTTTAAAAACCAAGCTCGCGCTCGAGCAAGAGAAGGGTGTGCGAAACTAGGATTTTTTCTAATTTTGCGTCTCTTCGCGTGTCATGCGTGCAGCCACCTTTAATGCTGGTGTTAAATTTCAAGCATTTTTTACTTGGATTTATTATTAAGAAAGTTCAAAGTTGTAAATACTTTCTTAATTTGTTAATTTTAAATTATTAATGAAGCAAAATTATTAAATCAATTTTAAAATTAAATTTTGGAAAAACACACTGAAATTGACACGAAGTTAGTGCGAGTGTCTTAATCTATAGTTTGCAGAGTAGTTTAACTTAAGCAAGTCTACAAGCTTGTGATTGTGTCATGAACAACATAGGGTTTTTTTTATGTCCAAGCTACAAATATATTAAAAACACACGGTTGTTACATTACAGGAGCTATAAACTTAATCTAAATAGATGAAAAACAGTATGTAAGCTACTGCGGATTAACTAGTAGTTTATCTCATTCGTTGTCATGAGTGAAAACGCTTTTTTATTCTCAAATTTCAGAATCGAAGAGAGTTTATAATAGCTTATTTTATTTTCTGATTCAATAACTTTTGAAAGCATATTAATTTTTAAAATCAAAAATTAGCTGGTGAGTGAGGTTCTTGGATGTTGTTACTGTGAAGTCACGCACCGTGTTAAGTTGATATGTGGTTGATATAATCTGGTTAATAATATTTTCACATGGTTATAGTTCCTATAATGGCATCATTAGTGCATATACATTTATTAATATGATTGTATGAAACGATCTATTAAGCCAGGCTAAAAAAATATATTGTTCATATTTTTACCTACATGGGATATGAATATTTCGGTGATACCGCCTACTAGCAACTAAGTCTTAAACGGGGTATGCTGTACACTTGTTGGTCGGTCATATATAAGTGTATTTATATCAATACCTATACAGTATTGATTTAAATTAATGTAGTGAATTGTACATTTGCTTGATTTAATTATCATCTTGACTACAAGATAGTCCGCACATTCAATTAGTAATTAATTAATTATCATCTTGATTAATTTAGCCTTTCAGTTTTCCCATGTGGTAAAGGCAATAATTTATATATACTTACGGAAAATGAATATGTTGTGGCTGATTTTATAGTTGCTCCCAATACACCACATGGTCTGTGAGTATGCTGCTCCCAATACACCACATGGTCTGTTAGTATGCTGCTCCCAATACACCACATGGTCTGTTAGTATGCTGCTCTTAATACACCACATGGTCTGTGAGTATGCTGCTCCCAATACACCACATGGTCTGTTAGTATGCTGCTCCCAATACACCACATGGTCTGTTAGTATGCTGCTCCCAATACACCACATGGTCTGTTAGTATGCTGCTCTTAATACACCACATGGTCTGTGAGTATGCTGCTCCCAATACACCACATGGTCTGTGGGTATGCTGCTCCCCTGCTCCCAATATACCACATGGTCTGTGGGTATGCTGCTCCCAATACACCACATGGTCTGTGAGTATGCTACTCCCAATACACCACATGGTCTGTGAGTATGCTACTCCCAATACACCACATGGTCTGTGAGTATGCTACTCCCAATACACCACATGGTCTGTGAGTATGCTACTCCCAATACACCACATGGTCTAAAACTTACATCTGCCAATGTAATTGAAACACACTCTTTAGAAATTAGACTGCTGTTTTCCTTCTCTAGTAATTTGGGAAACTACATTTTCCCTGCATATTCATTCTCACTGACGAGGAGTGTACCCGAGGTGTAAATCACCGATTTTGATGAAACTCGGGGGGTATGTAGACCTTGGGGTAATATGAATTTTCACCAAGGGAAAAGTTACGCTGGGCTTCGGTTTTGCTATGGCAACCAAAAATGTTTTTGACAACTTAAAATGAAAAAATCTACAGTTAAAAAAGCATGGGATTTTCTCGGTTTCACAGGGGGGCTACTTGATGAATTTCACCCAAAATTGTTCAAATTTAGCATTTTAGTTGAAATTAAAAATTTTTATTTTTTTGGGTTTTCTTATCTACTTAAGCTTTCCCCAATAATATTAGAAAACTTATTAGTGTTTCAATTTCAATAAACAACCCTTCATTTAAATTTTGTAACAAAATTGGATAAGCCTTCATACAAAAGTCCTTAACTAGTGCTGGGGGTGTTGGCTATAGAAAACTTATTTATTGTACAGATGTGTGGTAGCATAAAAATTTAAATTTAGCCAATTAGACTAGCTGTCAGCTATGGTTCCGCATATACTTCTATGTTCCCTCAGTTTCTCTTTTGAGATTTCAAATGATCAGGGTTATGAAAAAGCCTGTGTGCATGAAACATTCTGGTAGGATTGTCCGCCCTTTTGCAAAATGGCTGACATTTTCAAAACTCATGTAACTAGAAAATTACCAAGCTGAATTGAACAAATCAGAAGTCATTCTTATTCTACATGTCATACCTATCTCCTGAAACTCAAAAATTCATAAAATAACTTTACATCACATAAAAAAAGGGCAGGGGCGTGGCCTCTACTTTTTCCCAGGGCAGAGTTGTAGTTCACTCAGAATACTTATTTGCGATGCACGGACTCTTACGGTGTCACAGGCAGGTTGACTAAATATTCAACACCCTTTTGTTTTGTTTCCTATCTTGGCATTGCCATGTGCTTTTAAAATGGTTTTTGCCCCCGCTCTCATGAAAACGTTGCCATGCTTCTGAATAGGTTAATAAACTGCCATTTTTATTGTTTTTTATTAATAAATTTATGAAAAATTATTCAAATATTGCTGATTTTCCACCAAATTGTAGAAAATTTAATTTAAGAGGGTAGTATTAGGTTATGTGCACTGACTTCTTAGCATACCCTAATGGTCCTTTTGACATCCCAATAAAGAAACTGAGGGGACATCAAAGTATGGGCAGATATAGTTGAAAAAAGTAAAAAATAAAAATATTTGTACGTACGACCATACTTTTCAGGGGGGGGCATGTGCCCCCCCCTGGCTACGCCACTGCATTGTCTCCATATTGTAGTGGCTATTACCACTAATTTTTTATATCAACAACATAGCTAGCTCATGGTTTGAGACCCCAAATTGGAGGAAATATTTTTTATTTAGTTTTATAGAACTTGTTGTTTTTGATTACAAAATGTGTGAAATTATATTTATCTGCCTAAAAAAAATTTAATCTAATTTACTCTTTATCATAGAAAATTTTAATTTACCTCTTTTAAATCCCAAAAAAAACTAATATAAATTCATTTTATAATAAATATAACACATTTTATAGAAATCATAAAAAATAGGGGAATAATTCATTATTTGATTTAAGTACAGACTTAAAAATTATATTTTTATCCTAATAGTCATTCAGTTTTTGTGACATCAAAAAAGTTGTGTACTTTAATCTCAAAATTATCTCTGTAAATTTGAAATCAGCTTTAATATCCCAAAATTCGCGTTGAAATTCTATAAAAAAATTATCCTAAAAAAGTAGTTAAAAATTCCAGAATTGTGATCAATTACAAATTTTCTAAATCAGTTGCTTAACTCATGTCTGCCCATTTACTAAACAAACAAATTAATGATAAGCATGTAGTGTTTTGATAAATGACAAATAGGTATGCACCAATATGGGTACAGCCGATATATAGGCTATTCGTGGCCGATAATATCGGCTGATATTAACAAAGTTAATAATAATAATAATAATAATCAGATAGGCTAATACCCAATGCACCATCTTAGGCCTAAGTCATCAAGCGACTTTTGAAGCCTTTAATTCAGGTGTTATCTATCATAACCGTAGTGTACATTATAAAATCATTGTAAAAGACGGTTCAGTACACTGTCAAACCATTTTATTATATTTTTTCATGAACAAAGTTTGCAAGAGCATATCCGAATGTTTCTTCTCATTTTACATGATACATATTTTCTATCACAAATCGAATATCGTGGTTTTTTTTTTGTTTACACTTGGTAACCTCCTGTCTAATAAAAGGTATGATCTAGCTTCTCAAGTCTGGCGCGGCTTATCAAATAAAATATGAGAATTTTCTTATTTTTAAATGTGAAAAATATTTTTCTAATTGGCCAATATCGGTTTCGCTTAAGCCGATATTAGAAAAATAGGCCAATATATCGGTTACTGATATATCGGTGCATCCCTAATGAAAAACTAAGCGTTACAAAATCATCAAAATTTAAAACCCCTTTATAAATTTTTTTAATTTTTTAAGAATTGTAGCAACCCATTGCTTTACTAAAAATAAAACATTTCATATGTCCAGTACTTCTTCTAAAATTTTTGTAATGGTATGAAATCAAAATTTGAAATACAGTTTTTTTTTTTAAGTGTAAATGGTCCAGGAAAGGATTTATGAGAACAAGATGGATTCTCAATGGAACAACGTTCGACCTCATTAACATCCATTTATTTCACGATGCCTCTAATATTGTGGCAATGGAAACAGTAATTTTAAAACGCATTTAAGTTTCTTTCGTCAAATTTTAACTGGACTTTTCTTATTAATGTAGTTCCCATCATCTTATACCAAAAATAGGCGGCATGCATTCGAATATACTCTAAGGAGATTCCAAAATGATAATTATGGGAAGGTGCCATTTTTTATATTTGGAGATTTCAATTTTCGCCTCGACACGCCTGGCATAATCCATGTAAGTTGAGCATTTAATTATATTATCTCTTAATCTAGTTAATTTTTTTATTTATACAGAGATTGACTAATAAGGCATCACCAATTATGGTGAAAAACCCTAAAAACGGCGAAGTAGTTAAAGTAATGTACCGGGATCCAACCAATGAGAAAAGAGTTCTTTTAACTCTTGAGAAAAAAATGTTTGAAGTTGAAAGTCATGAAGATATATTTTTGAGGAATTCCCAAAAATGGGTAAGTACTTAAATTATCTGGAAACTAAAACACTAAGCTATTCACTGATATTTTCATGTAGTAATGGTAGTTGATGTTAGTGTAGTGATTAAACAGCATGACCAAAAAAATAACTGCATTGGTTTCTGGTGGTTGGAATGTTTATCTTCATTATGACCTAGTGCACTAAGTCGCCAGTGTTTGTAACTTGGTATATAAGGGAAAACTATTCAGATTAAGGTAGCTATTGTATGGGTTGAGATTTCGGTCGGGACTGAAGCAAGGAAAGAATGAAACGACAAAAATGAGGTCATGTTGGCATTTATTAATTACATTTACCAAAATGAAAAATAATATATTTTAAATATTTGATACTGAAAAATTATACTTTGAAATTTGAAGTATAATGAATATCTACATAAGTGTACGCTTATAACTAATTCTTTTTTCAATCTAATGTCAGTGACAGACTTAAACTGTTTCCTTGATTTAACATTTTCTATTACTGTTTGTGTAATAGGATTTTATATAAAATATTCTATGCCACCAGCTTTTATAAAGATAAAAAATGCTTACTGAAATAGCAAAATTGCACATACTTAGAAGCCAGGGCTCCTGGCTGGGTTTATTAAAAAAAAAAGGTTGGGATCTTGGCTTTTTACTAAAAATCATGAGTGTTTTAGTTTTTTTTGTTTATAAAATAGCTAAAAACTAATATTTCCAAAAATAAAATTGTATTTAGTTTCAACTATCCGCATCATATTTTAATTCTTTTTACTTAAATTACATTATTGGTTGATGGTGAATGATAAAATACAGTTTTGGAATTGATAATTAGTTTAAATTAAGTTAATTTACTAAAACTTGATTTAAACCAAAGAAACCTGCAGTTTTAGTTTTTATAAAATATTTCCAACCATGTTAGAAACAAACTGTCTATATTTAATGATAAAATTAATTGACTGAGGGATTAAATTTTTAACAGTATCTTCCAGGTATAAAAGACATCCCAAATGGAAATAAAACTAATATTTTTTTATGTTAGAGAGCTGTATGGAAATAGATTTTTATCATTTACTTTGATACCCAAGGGTAGGGATGGTTTTTATATAGAACCTAGGGGTTTCAGTCTGTAAAAATTGAGCTGAAACAAATAACCTATGACGATACTAAACTCAAAACCACAACATATTACTAATATGATATTAATGATCTTACGGGGACCCCGACCCTGACCCGGTAAGTCGGGGATCCCCGGGTTTTTAACCCCGACCCAACTCGGGTCGGGTTGTTAAATTTTTTGGTCGGGTTTTCCAAATAAAAAACAATTGAATAAACGCCCGAGCGAGCGCTTAGCTACAACCAAAACGGAGAAGGACGGCGCAAGCCACCAGCCTATTCTCTCAGCGACTTCTCTCGTTCGAAAGTACAAAGGTCGTGTCACACTCGCTAGGCTCTCCTCTCGTTCGCCATGATTTTGATTTAGTTTTTGGTTTTAGCATAAGTCTATAATATTGTTCAATAAGTTTGTCACTTTGGGAAAAATTGTACTGAGAGCTAGTAACGAATTGACGTCATCACAAGAAGAAAATCTACCCCTAGTGAGACGGTATCAAAGGTTACGTGTGACGCGTTAGCAAGGGGAATATTTTACTGAGACCTAGTAACGGAGCGACGTCATCACAAGAAGAAAATCTCCCCCTAGCGAGGCGCTGTCAAAGGCCGTAATGCAGTGTCTTGTGAGTAGCTCTCAGTAAAATTTTTACACGTGAAGAATAGGAAGTGTCACACTTATATTATACAATTATGGTTGAAGCGACTACTCTCGTGACTTTTGTAATTAAAAACCGCTTAAAAATTAAAATTCAAAAATCCCGACCAGACCCGGTTTTCCGGGTTTTTTTCTCTCCGCGACACTGACTCAAATGTCACCTCGTACGATCACTACAACATATAACATGGTTTGCTTTTAGAAGTCTTATTATCATACTTCCCAGTGATTATAATGGAATGAAGAACCCATAGATAGATGTACATTTATGTATTCTAAGTATATCAAAACCTTCTAAGCTTAATCTAAATACTGGAAAACTAAAAATTCATTATTACTCTTAGGACCTATTCGCACAAGCCAACATTTTAGCCTAACTTTTAATATTATCAATTAGTTTTGTGTAATAAAAACTTGGCCAACAAAAATGTGTATCCATCGTTTGCAGAACAGTTTTTTCCATTCACACAGAGCAACTTGGTTTGCAACTTCAAAATGTTGCCTTGTGTGTATAAGCCTCTTTAATCACCACTTAAAAACTCACATTGGTGAAGTTGTTCAAGCTGTAACTCAAATATCAATGATCTGGGTAAACTACCTATTCCAAAGGGCTAAATTTTTGCATATATTTTAGTATAATATTTTCGGTTTAAGTTTATAAGGCACTGGAAGAATAATTTTTTTCTTTTTATTAAATTGGATAAATATTTAGAGTATGTGTTTCTTTTTTAAAGCTTCAAGATTATGACAAAGAGGTCCAATCGTTTAGAGACCACATTTTTGAGTATCAAATAAATTTTCATCCCAGGTATTCACTTTAAAAGAAAAATAGTTTAAAGAAAAATAGTTATTTAATAGTTGTTATCCCTTGATTAGCTATCCATTTAGGGAAGATGCGGGTGGCGCAACATCCTACATGCGAACGCGATGTCCATCTTGGTGTGACAGAATTCTTCTGAGCAAATCAGCCAAAGCCCTTGTGATGGTTTGTTTTCGTATCTTATTTCCTCTAAATGTCTTGCACCCTAGTTCTCATATTCCAAAGTGATCTTATCTTTTTATGATAGAATCCTGAGGAAAATGAAAATTCTCAGGTGGCTTACCAATTATTAGGCGCATCGGTCTGCATGGGAGATCATAAGGTTAGTAAATATCTTACCTTTTTGTTAAAAACTTACTGCCCTCAGTAGCTGAGGCTGCTTAATACAAAGTGCATATTATCATTTATTTAAAACGATTTAACCTGCTAGTTGACAGGAAGGATCAAAATTAATACATTACCATTTTATTAATTTAAATTGAATGTGGAAGTTTTTTGTCCAACGTTTTTAAATATAAGCTTGAAGCTCCTTACTGTTGTGTAGCACCATCTTCAGCATAGTCGAAGCAAAAACCTTCCTCATTCCCTTTGCCTCAATTTTTTTCTTTCGGAGATAATGTTTTTTTTATTTATAGTGCTTCCATTTGAACCTAATCATTTTCTAACATATTACCATATCTTTTTGTCTTTAAATTGAATCTAAATCCAATGATGTTCTTCTACGTGGACAATATTTCTGTAACTGGACAGCCTGTATTGCTAAGCTTCAAACTCCGCCCTATGGCAGGTAGGCCTTCTCGTCCTATTTCCAATCCTCCTAGCCCAGAGCCATTCCCAAAAACCTTGTGTCGAAGAGCTATATCAACCCCTGGCCAACTCTCTATGAATTTCAACAAAAACAATGTATCAAATTATTGTCCAAATGGTGACACTTCTTCGGAAACTAGTAAAGAACTTGAAGCTCTTAACAGAGACTTCTGTAGAAAGGAAAAACCTACCCATCCTGCTGCTCGGAGGGTAGTCAGTGAAAGCGCGTTTCAAAGTCACGAAAGTTATTTTAAGAAAACTATTGATAAATTAAAACTTAATGGAAGCCCCTTTAATCTTAGTCGAAAATCTAGTAGATGTACAGGCCATCATTCTTCATCGTCGGAAGAATGGTACACTAATAATATTAATGCAGAAAAAGAGGACGACATTGATAATTTGCAACCCAAAATCAAAGAAAGTGGGTTGTTAACCAGTTCTTTAACTAGTGACAGAGAAGGTCAAATTGATGAGCCTCATATAGGCCAAAAACACACTCTTGCTTCTGACATTCAATCACAAAACTTAGAATCATCAAACAGTTTAAGGCCAAACACAGAAGTCAATGTTAAACAAAGTCCCAAAGTGGAAAGTGTGGCTTTTGAAAGCTCCCAGAATGAAGTGGTTTTAACAGCTTCTACCACAAGTCCTGTTTTGTCACAAAACCCAGATTTGAACTCTGTCAGTGCCAATGACCTTGATTCTTTGAGTGCCCCATCCTCTAGTTCATGCAAAATGGGAACCTGTTTGAAGTGTTGCTCTATTTTGTGATTTATTTTGAAACTCGGATTGTTCTCACACTTTGCAAATGTCTTGTTTTCTTCCAATTTTTTGCTCTTGAGTTTGAAGTTATTTAAAATTCTGCAAAATTGTTATTTTTGCATGTGAGTATTCATTTATTTTCTTACTCTTACTCTTACGAGCACCATGGTCCATATGGAGACCTAAAACATTTCTATAAAATTTTGTAGTTTCATGCAGAGACATTTTCTGCCACGTGTATTTTGGCTTTATTAACACGGGCATATAAGCAATTTTGTTCAATGAAGTGAAGCACCTCTATATCTTTTGGTCACTCCTTCAGTAAATCCTCACTGTATTGTTATTTTGAAATTTCTTACTATACCTCCACAAAAATTGCACTTCGGCCAACCCTTTTTGGCTTTCACATATCTGCAGGTAGACTGTGATAGAAATGTTTCTGCATTGACTTCTAACCGGACGGCGTTACTTAAGATGCACTAAATTTTGAATTATGTCAAATGCACACTCTAATCGTATAAGTTAATCTAATTGCATGATCTGAAATTAAAAGCAGAAATTTAGTAGTTTTAGTTATACAACTACTACATAAAAAAAATTTATTATGATTTGAAACAATTTTTTCTTTTCTTTTAGTAGGAATGTTGTAAAATAAGAGTACTTTTCCTTGCAGCCACATACCCATTCTTCTATATTAGACAGTAACAGATTGTAAGAAAACTGACTGTCTTACCTTAACAGCGGCTGCTTCACCTTAACAGTCATTGCTTTTGTATTATTGCCCAAAGTACTCTACATTATGGGAGTAAAGGGGGGAAGGAATGTCTGTGAATAGTACGCTTTTTAATAAACAATCTAGTAGCCAGTAATTGGCTGTGCATGATTTTCTAATGAAAAATATGCATATTTTTGGAAATGATTTAAGTCTCTTTTATTGGGCTTAAGTTAACCTCTAATAAAGAATGGTCAATTTAGAATTTAAATGGAAATATTTTAATTTCTTTCTTGTAGACACCCAATGTGGGTCCGGATACGGGTCTTCAGATGGGCTTTGTTCTGTTTCTCCCCTCACCCATCAATGCCAATCAACCTCGAGTATTTCGTCCTCGCAACCTACACAAGCTCTCGGTGCGTCTTCTGTAGCCAGTGACACTGTTACTCGTTATATTCACGTGAAATACCCTGGTTCTCCTGTACGTATAGTCAGAGAAACAACGGTTTAAAAAGAAAAGAAAAAATGGAGAGTCTTAAGTAGTCTTTTTCCATTTTGCCAATAAGTATCGCTGCCCTTAGAGGGATAATTTACTTTAAGTTGGCATTTAAAGGTAGCTTGGGGATTCATATTCCTTTTGAAAAAAGGGAGAACCTTTTGTTTTAAGAAAAAAATCCTTTTTGATGCAAAAGTACAAAAACGTGTTCTCTGAGGGAAAGTTTGCGGAGGTCATAAAATTGTTTGTGCCCTTTTCCTATGTACCTGTTTTCCAAAATAATGGTACATGGTATGTGTAATATTAATTTAATAATTTTGTTAATTTGGGTGGTTATAAAACAGAATTCAACCATGTAGAAGTTTTAAGTAATCCCAAATGTATTATACTTATGGTTTATTTAATTTATATTTGTTATTACTTAGGCAACTGCATGATATTAGTCGTACAATGTACTTCAAAAAAATATCAGTCATTATTTTTAATTGCGGGAAAAATCTACACTCCATAAATATTTTTTTAAGCAACTTTTTTTTCTAATTTTATATATTTTATTCTTTCTTCCGTGGGTTAAAATTATTTAAATTATTATTCTTTATATGTAATCTATCTACATACTCACTTGGGTTGTAATTTTAGACTAGGTTAGACTTTTTAATTAACCTAATACCTAGGTTGTGTTCTGATTTTTAATATTATTGGGAAGAGAAATGCTAGAACTTTCTCCTTAAAAAGGTCTTCGCTCCCTGCCATTACTCTAGGCTTTAGAACATTATGAAAAGAATAGTACAATTTATGGCCTATGCTAAAAAATACTACATAATATACAATATAAACTTAAAAAAACATGTGAAATATCAAAAAAATTGTGGAAAAGTTTTCAAATTATAGTTTAAACTAATACCTTCATTGTCAGTGTATATTATACATCTTAAGCCCCCAAAAGTTTTGGCGTTGTATTATGTAAAGTATAATTTAATTTTATACTTTGCTATTTTTGGAAGTTCAATTAAATGTTATTGTAAGGTTTTTCATCGTTTATGGTGATATGACGTTGCCCCAAAATTTATATAGTTTAGCTTTATTTGTAGTATACACTCGAGTGCCAACCGTAGTTAAGATAATGAAACAAAAAACCCACTTGGATGTATTTTAGAATATTCATGCTCCTGCGAAGTAGTTATCAATTTGCTCGTGTGTTTCAAAGTTTGTAATATAACACGTATATTAATAATTGTAACTTAAAAAATGGGTACAAAGTATATAATAATTACCAATATGGTCAGTGTGTATAAATTTGTGGCGAAAAAATATGCAACTGTTATTATCATCTTTAATTTTTACCAACAGAGATTTTTTTCTATATTCAATAGTGTTATTGGAGATCAAGAATGATTATTTTATACTTTTTTTTTATTTGAGCTAGTACTGAATCTCCTTTAGTTAACATTTCACTGGTTAAAGAGCACTTGAAAAGTTGAAATAGACAAAATGGTAGATTATTAGCTCAATCTGTAACTTTATAGCAAATTAAAATTTGATGTATTGGTTTTTGTGGTACTGGTAAACCCCCCACCGCGTGAAATTGATTGAATTGATATTGTAGATATAAATATCTTGTAGATTTCATATTTGTAACTTTATTTGCTGGTCAAACTTTCAGAAAGTTAAGTTTTGCTCCTTTTTTTTATAGGTTATTAGATATTTTACATATAAAATACTGTCTTTAGTGTAACAGTATAATTATGGCATAATTAGTGTCATTTTAAGATACCATAATTGTGTGTTTGAAATTTTAGCTTCACCTACTTAGGAGTTTAAAATCTTTCTAATTTAAAATATCAGTATAAAGTTAACCCAAATTTATATAAAGCAATATATTAAAGACTAAAAAAAAGTGTATTAAATTTAGCTAATTTTGTTTTTTCCATCCAAAAAATGGAAGTATTCCCAATTGTCACAATTATGTTTTGCCATATTTTAAAAGAATTTATATGACTATTTATACTTGTAAATATAAAACTTCTAGTCTTAAAAAAAAACAATCTTATTAGCATGCCTACTTCAATATTGTATAGACAGTTATGAGTAAAAACAAATTTGTTTTAAGAAAGTGACTTTTCAATTTCCTACAAAACTAGCCTATATAACTGATTAATCCACACCCTAGGAACCATAAAGCCTTTTGAAGTATTACAATTTCTATTCATTACACGGTTTGATTATGAATAAGCCCATAGTGCCTTTTGATATTACAAAGAATTAATAATAATAATAAAGTCTTTATTTACAATAATTTACCGTTAATTAGTTAATTACAGTAACAAGGATATCCCCTTCAACAGAGCTGATTTACAAGGGGGTTCCAAGAGCCTAGATTGACATAAAAAAAAAGCTTTGGAAGAGACAAATTGAAACTAAATTTAATTTAATTATTATCAACTTCAAGTGGAGTACGAAAATCTAGTATGTAGTCAGGTGCTTATTCATTGGAAACGAGGTACTTATATACCACAGTTTGGTTAAACGTTGATGGTCTAATGGGAATATTGAGAGTATTTAAAGCTTCTGGGGCGGTTGACTGTCGAGGCTGTCCTAGGATAGTCTCGCAGATAGCATTCTGTTGGATTTGAAGTTTTTAAGTTTAGTTTGTTATGCTAAACCGTAAAGAATGTCTGTAATCATACAATGGTTAAATAATTGACTTAAATATCATTATTAATTTTGCTACATCAAACAGGGCCGAAGAGAATGAATAGTCCCAGATCATATATTTACTTTCTCATAGGTTTTGAGAAGTTTTTAAACATCACTGAAAAGAAAACCTAACACCAGAAATTCAGCTGTTAGTATCTCATCCTAAAAGTAAAGTTCCCCTAGTGGTGTGTAGTGCAGCCTTTAAATAAAATTTTTTTCAAGAATGTCATTTTAAATTTTCTGAAATTAGGTTTTAATTAACTTCTAATTTATATATAAGAAATGAACCTTTAGAATTTTGGAAATATTAGGGTAGAAATGGTAACCCTATACATTTTAACCATATATTATAACCTGCTAATGGAAAGTGAGCTCATATTCTCGAAATACGATCCCTGATTTCACATTAGAACTAGGGATTCACCGATATATCAACCTATTTTTCTAATATTAATATTGGCCGATACTGGTATTAGAAAAATATTTCCAGGAAAACATTTAAAAATAATAAAATTCTCGATTAATTAACTTATGATAATATTTTATTTGACTGGCTGCGCCACATACGCCAGACTTCAGAAGCTAGATCTAAAACTTTTTTTTGTTACAGGGGGTGACGAGAATAAACAAATAAAAAACAAAGATATTCGATTTGTTATAGAAATTGTATCACCTAAAATGAAAAGAATCATTCGGATATGCACTGGCGAACTTTTTTCATGAAAAATTAGAATAAAATGGTAGGACTATATTGATCCGTTTTTTACAATAATTTTATCATATACACTACTGTTATGATAGATAAATTTGTTAATATCAGCCCATCCCTAATTTGTACTAAAATATTTATAATTAGTGTTTATCTACAAGATTAAACAGAAAATCAGTTTGATGTAAAATATAATTTATTTGTTAAAATAAGAAGGAAGTGATTTTTTTGAGATCTAACCCTCTAGGTTTTTTTTTATCAAATATGAAAATTGCACAATATACAAAAAGTACTGATTTCAAAATCTTTAAAATTCTTATATTTAAATGCCTTAACCAATTACTAGGCTTCACAACTTTTTCATCTAAAATCAGTAAAGTTAAAAAAATATATAAAATATCTAAAATATATTTTTACATCACTTTCACAAAGGAACAGTTTATATTTTAATCAATACTTATTTTTAGCTCTTTAACAGTATTTATAATTTTCACTTATTAACGAGTAGTAGTAGCTTTATTAAGGAGTTTTGTCTACTTTAAAGTAAATTTTGAACGTTAAATGTTTCACAGGTAAATTGACAAACTTCCTGATAATTTTGAAGATTTTTGTATTGTTGTATGACAAAGTTTTCATGCGAGTGTAAGCAAAGATAGTAAAGAAGATAAATCTTAACTGGTTTTCACAAAGTGTTTAAAATTACATGAAGGTTTGAAAGCTCTGCTTTATAGTTAGGAACTTATGCTTACTAATATTTAAAGATAGTGACGTTATCAAAAGTAATTAACTCTAATATATCCAGAAATTGCAGTTAATTACTTATCTCCCATTTTACTCAATACCAGTGACTTAAGTTTTGGTCATCATGAAAATGGGGTCAGAAAAAACACAAAAATATTCAATTAACAGGCTTGTTCTTAAACCTGCTACAAATGGTGCTTATCAGAAATTTCTTTAATAATGTGAAATATAAATATGATTATGACAATATTTCTCCAATTTTTTTTAGCACTGAGATTCATGTAGGAATTTATCAAGTTGGGCTTTTGTCGCTTGCAATTGTGTTTCCAGCATTCGACCTCGTTTCCAAGATTGGATATAATTTTCGTGTAATTGCTCTTGGTAAGAAGAGACTCTTTCTCTTTCTTCTTTCCAACGTTTACGATCTTCCTTTAAAAGTTCCCTTTCCTGTTTAAGCTCTTTTTTGGTTTCTATTAACTCTAATCTCAGCGCTTCAACTTCTAATCTCAATTGCTCTTCTTCACACATTGTTTGGCTGTTAGAATTCCAATTATTTTTCTGTTTCACCTGGAAACCATTTACGTTACACACAGACGATGAAATAAGACAAGTTTGTGTTACGGAGCTGCCATACTCCAATGATTCTGTCATATAACAGTTTTTCTCGCTTGCTTTTTGGGTTGGCAAAACTAAACTTTGTCGTCTGTTTGTCATATCTCGATCATTTGATACTCTCATTTCGTTAGTTGAGAATAGTGCTCCATTGTGGCAATTAACGCATTTCATGTTTGGCTACAAAAATAATGATCTTAATTAACATGTTAACTGAATAATTGTTAAATAATGAGGAAAATCTTATATTTAAATCGTTTTAAGCTTACGCAAATCAGTCATTTAGGAGGCTTAGGATATTGCGATATTCAAATTTTAAAAAGCAGGTTTGATATCAAAGATTTTAATGTTATTGTTAGGTTTTTGCTTAGCTCATCAAATACCCGGAACTTACTAAGTAACTCCTGGATCTGTAATTAATTACTTAAGTTTTCAATAATTATTGTTTTCCATGTGAAATGTGTTTTACCCATCAGTGCCCAAAAATTCGTACTTGTTTTTTTCTTACACTCAAATGGATTGGGATTTTTTTTTTGAGTGAGGATAATGATTTAATACTAAAGGAGTTTGCGATAGGGCAAATGTCCCTTTATTTTTGATTACTTTTGATATAAAAATATTAAAATTAATATTTACCTTTATTTCTGAATACTTTAAAATCTGTTTTGCGGTTTCTTGTCTCAATTCCTCCATCTTCTGTTCATAGTGATTTTTAATCTTATCTATCTCAGATCTCCAAATCTGTTCTTTTTCAGCATAAACTTTAACTATAACTTGTTCATTTTCTTCCAGCGTTCTTCGAAGTAATGATATTTCAGCCATTTTGTCTTTCAGAATTGTTTCAACGTCAGTCGAGTCCCTTCCACTTGCACCAGGCTGCCCAATGCTTATAGGTGAACTCCATAATCGTTTAGTTACTTTTGTACGGTTAAGTCTGCTTAAACGAGGGCTTTGGCAATGTAATGATTCATCACCACTGCTTCCAGCTTGTTCGTGGTCTTCGAGGAAGCTTAGCGACCTAACGTCCGAACAACAAGAGCCAGACCCAGAACCATAACCAGTTGATGGTGACGACCAAGTACTTAGTGGAGGCTGTATTGCGGTTGGTTGTTGCGATTCAGGTCGGTGAGCAACTGGCCGAATGATTGGATGATCTGCCTTTCAAGTTATTGAATATGTAAGTATCATTAAGTGATAATCTAATTTAAGTAATTGGTTCTAATACAAATATTTCTAAAAAAATTTCATGTTTGTGAAATTTTTAAAAATATTATACAAAATATTTTTAATAATAATATTTACTTGTGGTGCTGCTAAAACACCACTGATTGGTGGTAATTTTGGGGGACAGTCTTCACTTTCATCTTCACCAGAGAAAATTAATTCCTGCGATGCCGAATAAAAATCTTGAATTTGAGATGGTAACTCCATAAGAACTCACTATTTTTCATGAAAATTAAAATTTTTGTGATTAGTGGCTAGGTCAATAGTATATTTTCACTATAGAAACTTAACCACTTTATGGCTTAATTTTTTAAACCACCCCACCCCTTGTATATTTTAAATACTAGTTGATTTTTTTCCTGTTTAGTAGTAGTTTTAAGCTGATTTGCCCTAAAGGCTTTCAACCTATGAAGAAAGTGGATTGCCCAGGGCTGTAACTCGCCCCCGCGGAGTGTAATGATTGTAAAGTTTAGAGGAAAAAAGTTTAAATAACAGGTTTCACCCAAAGTAAAAACCTGCTCTTGAGTTTTGTTTAATATTTCACCCCCCACCCAACTAGAACAATACTTTTGTGATTAAAAAAATATATATTTTAAGTCCAAGGATTTAATTCAAATTAATAGAAAATCTTATTTAAGAAAATTTTCTTTTGATCTTATATTATTATTCTTCAATTTTCGAAATGTAAATAACATGGGAACAAAAGAACAATTTTGATCTGTTAAATAAATTTCGGACCCTTTCCGTTTAACTTTTTGTTTAAATCCAAAAACTATAAGATTCAAAAGGGTTTTACCCGCGAAAAGTACATAGTTAATTAAAAGTTGAAATATTTACTTACTTTAGCTATCTAGTTGTAACAAAATAAGTGACAAAAACTTTTACCAACTTCCAAGTAGCATAAAAAAGGACGCTTAAGTTACGGCGGCTTTTAAAAAGGAAGAGTCAGAGACGCGTTACGAAATCTGCTCGACTTTTTTCACCCCCCCCCCTCTCTCTCTTTTTACCGACCCCAGACGGTCGGAGGTCCGAACCATACCTTTGGGCCAATAACGTAGCGGCGGGCCAACAAGAAGTCGCGGCCGGCCCGTAACCAGCCGCAAAAATTCGGGGGTGATAAATTTTTTTGGGGGTGTGCCAATGCCTTGATACTAAAAATCGTAATTTTTAACTCTCACTCCTTAAATTAGTAAATATACCTAAATTAACTTTATTTTGTTAATTTCTAAATTATGAATCTCATCTTCGTTGAAAACGAATATTTTATTAAAAATACAGGTAACCGATGTTATAATTAATATGATATTAGTTGTTATTACTTTTTAATATAATTTAAGGATTCGCTTTTTTTCATTGAATTTAAAACAACTAATCTTTAAGATGATAACCTAATAGTTTACTTTAATATAGTAGGATACACGTCGATGAAATAGTAAGCATGATCTGCAGTCCTATGAACGATTTACCATTGTTGTAGTATAGTATTGTCCAATCACTTTTCGTGTATCCTGGTGTATCCCAAAAATACTAAGGCAATGTTATATCTGTCAAACCACTTTTGATTGGCTAATTCGGTATTTCTTCAATTGAAATATTTAAACTTTTGGTGCAGTGAAACGCGCGAAAACAAATTTTTTCGAAACTATAGTAAAATCGTTTTAAATATTCATCCCCTGGCGCCCCCATATACGGGCCTGAGTCGCGGGAACATGTAACAGGCGAAACCAGGACCGATATGAACTGGGATGTACGTT
Organism: Leiobunum rupestre; assembly: GCF_980474605.1. NCBI lineage: Eukaryota > Metazoa > Arthropoda > Arachnida > Opiliones > Sclerosomatidae > Leiobunum > Leiobunum rupestre. Next base: position 41,934,586 of record NC_143387.1, read on the forward strand.
TTATGATGCGTGAAACTGGTAAGGAACACCGCGTAATAAATTTACAAAGCGTCGCAATTCCGCTAACTTCTTTGACATGGAGAGAATTGGGATTTAATAAAAAAAAAATGATTTAAAAATTGTAGCTCTTCAACTATTACCATAAGTTAATTGTTAATATTATACACTTATGTTATTATGGTTTAATGTTTTTAATATTTATTGAAATAACAAAAATGATAATGCAAAATTTAACATAAATTAGTACAGTTTTTAATTACTGTATTTAAAGTTTTTATTCATCTGATATGGAAATTTTTCTTGCCAGATAATTCCAATATTCCTTGCGAATCTTGTCGTGATTTTGAGCTAAGTCTTGGCACAGCTAGGTACGCAAAACTCCAGTTAATTATAATCCTGATACGAGGAAAAACCTATTACCTCTATTGCCCTTTGCGGTTGTTTAAGTTCTTGTAGGCAATCCACCATGAATGATAGTAAGTGAGGAGATCGACAGCCACTATTTTCGTACATTTCTTCACTCTCTTTCCAGCATTGATTAAAACTGGTCAAATGATTTGACTGTAAAAGTCTTTGATGCGTATCGAAATAAAGGGAAACTTAAAAATCGCGTTTCCTTGAAAAAAATGCAATTAATACTTCTATACCCTCTTAAATAGTTCCATGAACTTTCATTATGTGGTACTTCCTTGATTTTTTTCAACGTATAGCTATAGTTAAAACGAAATGTTTTTGATTAAACATTTATCATTAGTTAGATATTAAATGAACTAACTTTATTTCGGATTCCAACGTTTCATTATCATTTAACTGATTTGTTTCAGATAAAATAAAATATCTTTGGTTCCACGCAGAGTTATTTCTAACATCCTCAGTTAATAATGTGTCTGTGAATTCTAATTCCCCATCAAAAATGTTATATTCCTTTAAAAACCACTGTCTGAAAAAAAGTAAAAAGATAATAAATTCTAAAAGATTTTTTACATTGGTCTATGATTTAAAAAGATAAATTAAAAAAAAATTAATTAGTGACACTACTTTGTCACTAATTCATCATTTTTAAAATAGATTAAAATGTTTTAATAGAACCTGTGTTGCCATGCATGGTAATTTTTTGAATCCATGGCTAATATATTCGCTGTAAAAGCTTTTTCTTTACTAGGATCATTTAACCATTGGACAATTACTTGTCGGTGGTGCCTGATGATTAGAAAGGCAACAATTGAAAGAGTTTAAAATTTACCTACAATCATGTATATGAAATAGAAACTAACCAAACTTGGTAATTTTTTGGATGGTCTTCTATAACTTGGCCAATGTATAATAACTCTTGCTTTAAGTCAGTATTTAATGCTTTAAGAATTATTCTACGAAAATGCCTGATTAATTTGAATTAATTACACACACTATTATTTATTAAATGGTAATAACATAAGTCTGTGGATTAATTTTCATAAGGATGACTCTTATTAAAATATTTAATGGGACCCTATCTTAAAGTGACACGCGTAATGTCAAGAGAGATGGAGAAGCACCTTCAATCGAGACATTGATTGGTAAAAGTACTGTAAATATACTTATGGAACATTAATTATAGACTTATGATAATAATAGTATTAAATTACCAAACAGTGTAATTTGCTGGGTTTAAAATTGTACAGTCTCGTGTGAGTAACAAAGATCTTTCACTTTTTTCATCATTAAGTAGAATGGCTCGAAAATAATCAAATAAATCCACAACTACAGTAAAATATTGTACGTTCATTATCATAATTGAAAAATTTAATTACATTATATTTTGTTTACATTTTTCTGAATAAGCAATACGCACGACTGGAGCATCACCTTCATCTTGTGGAACTGGTGAAACATCATTCCACTCAGATCTGTTTTTATACATTACCCAACCATCGTCCAAAGGACTTGGACTTAGTTCATCGTAAAGATTAGCAGACATCCCAATTATCTTACTTCTAGTTTAATTGTTTAACTTGTATAGATATATTTGTTTTAGGGCCAGCTTGAATATCAACTTTGCTGTAAAGGATATCCTTGCGACTGTAATTTGTAAATAATAAATATTTAATTAGATATCTGTTTTTTAAGCCTTATCCTTTCAGTAATGCATCGTCTGCTTGGGTGGAGCTTTTTCAGTTTGCAGTAGCTTTGCCAGATCGTAAAACAAATAACCAAGATCCCAAAATTATCGCTTTCAGAAAATGAAGTATCGTACGATTAAAAATTCGCGGTAAATTTGAAATTTGTAAAAACACAACAATGACAACACAGCGTGATCTACTTGGGCGCATTCTTCTGCATAGGTAAATAGCTCTTTCTATAATATAGTCAAAACATGTATAAAAGTGGTATTTTTATTGCAAGAGCTGTTCAATTCTTTAATATAAACTGACTCATGCAATTTTTCACGTGGTCTATTAAATGCTAAAATATTACGCGCTCGTATCTTTAATCTAATATATAATGATGAATGTTTCTTTGTATATATATATATATATATATAGATTCCTATAGCGTTGTCCGCTATAGGAATCTACAGTTTTCAACTTAGGTCGACCACATTTGGTATACTATCTCAGCTAGGCTAATACCTAAGGCACCACTTAGGCCTAAGTCATCATGCGACTTTTAAAGCCATTAATTCATGTGGCCGGGTTATAATGCACAGGGCCGGACTGGCTAGTAGTTGGCCCCACGGGCTATGCAATCGTGTTAGCCCCATTTCCCATTAATGCCAAATATTTCCTCTTTGGCCCCCAATTTGAGTTGGACCCGATCTGATCGCCGGTTAGCCGCCTCGGTCAGTTCTGGCCTGATAATGCGTAGGAGGATGGTGGCAGGTCCTTCATGCCAACAGCTCCCTACACTTACTATTACCGTTAAGTTCGTTAACCTCAACAAGTTTTTTTTGGAAGGGAAACCGAAGAGCTCGGGGGAAAACCCCTTAAACCAGCAGGGAGAGAACTCAACGCAGAAGGAGTTGTTCCGAGTTTACATCCAGTGCCAAAAACTGGGATCGAAAATGCTAACACTCCACAAAAAAATCTCCATTTAAAAAAGCATGGGATTTTCTCGGTTTCACAGGGTACTTACTTAAAAAAATTATATTTTCAAAACTTACCCAAAAAGATAAATTTGACCTATTTTGGGTAAAATTGATCAATTTTGATTAAATTGTGACTCCCAAAATTACTAGGATGAATAAAAAGGTTAAAATCTAACGTAGTCCACCTTTTTACTGGTTCGTAACCGTTAGTGAGGATTTTTGAATGGAATAAAGGTGCAGTGGTATACTTATTTGTGATTATGTTACATATGATAATAGCTTTTGAATAAAAAATCTGGTCCGAACAATTAATAAACTGGTCTTTGACCCAGTGACCACCACTTATTTCCCCGATCCCTCTAAGCAAGGACAGTAGATACAGGGACGAGAAAGTGTATTGGCGGCCTCTGTTGGAATATATCACCTAAAACGACCTAAACGCAAGGAGAGTTAGTTGAAAACAAAAAAAATGGCGGTCACCTAATTTTAGCGGTTCTTGACGAGGCTTAAGTGTTCAAAACAAATGGGCATTTTTTATTTACGCTCGTAGTTTTATTTTTAATTTAACAGCAAAATGGTAAAAACTATAACTACAATAATACTGTCCATGGTGAACCACGTCTTAACAATGGCCGCGGTTTGTTTACATCTAACTCCCCGTGAATCTGAAGACGATTAAAATCGAATTTTTCCCCCTGCTTTCTCGTCCCTGTATCTACTGTCCTTGCTCTAAGGCCACTCAAAACTTTGGACTCACGATTTTTAGCGCCATCCCATGACAGCCAGAGCAACTACTTTTTTTTGGAATTTCGTCTGCTAGTGGTTTTAAACTTTGGAATTTCTCAGGCAGTAACGGATTTTAGTCGCGAAAGAATCCCGAACGGATTTTAATAGTGGAAACAAATTCAATATGAGTGTTTAAATAGTTTAAGTAGAATGCGTTTTTATAGGAGTTAAAAAAACTACCGCTTTGATAATTGTCGTAGTGATTATAAGAATATAACTTTTTACCCAGTCCCTAAACCTGGTAGGAAGCCGGGAGTAGTGGCTCACTCCTGTAATCCCAGGCGTCCGGGAGGCAGAGTTTGTGGAAGGTCGTGTGAGGACGACCACTAATCCCCCAACGGGTGGTTGTCATACTTCCGCCACGGGTGTCCCAACCCTATCCCCAAGTATCCCCCCGTTGGCGTGGCCGTAACACATATCTCGCACCTGATTAATCAAATGGACGAGCTGACTGAATTGTCCCACCCGTCACAATGGCTCATAACGAGCTTCTAAAAAAAAAAAAAAAACCTGGTAGGAATAGAGTAATGGCAGAAAATTTTTAAAAGTTGCAAATTTTCAACGCTAGATGTCAGTTTTTAACTTATGTCCTATAGTTTGAGGGTGGCATTCATGCTGCACTCCGATTTCCACTCCAGAAGACCACTTTCATCCTCCTAGGTCTACGTAGTAGGTAGCGATAGCTTGTAAAGTCTTTGAATAAAACTAACATGAACACGTAACCTCCCGTATTTTATAGAATATCATATTGGATAAACCATACGATGATGTCGCTGACATTAGAGTACACACAATTCATCCGATGTATGAAATCAAATAAATAAATATTAACCAACATAGTGCATTAAGAACAATCCTAATCACCTTGTCATTCTTCCTGTGAAAAATCTATTTTGTGAAATCTGTTTAATGGCAATAGGAGCAACAAACACTCCACAACACACAAGGAGAACGCAACCCGTCAAAAGTCGTGGATTTTCTTGTGTACATTTTTCATTGGTTAGATGGTTTAGCGCCTGCGGCCGTCGGAACTGGAAAATTCGGAAATTGTCTTCCCCCCGCCCGTAAAACGTGCAGGGCAAAGGTTCATCCAATGAAATTTGTACACAACCGTGCGTTACCGTGTTTAAAGGCTAGCTGCGTTCTCCTTGTGTTTGTTGCTCTTAGATGGCAGTATGAAGTAAAATTGTCTGCTAACACTCGCTACGACTTGTTTGTCACCGTATGTAGCGCCAATCATAACTAGCTTCTGTTAAACATTTTGGCAGAAAATGCATGTGAAATTCGTTGATCCACCATAAACAGTTATTTTTTTACAACATAGAAAAATAAATTTAAAAACTTTCTAAATAACCATATCTGTTGATAAAAAAAAATAAAAAAATTAAAGGGGCTCAAAAGTTCAGTGGCACAGGGGGGTTGACTCACGAATACTGGTTTTAAATGTTTCAAAACGAGCCAAAATATCCATATTTACCCAAAACAGGTAAAATGTTAATTATCTCTTTTAACATTAGATAAATTACTATTTAAATATATATATTTACTAGATGGGTAAGCCTGTCCGAGCTCTAAATAGTTGGGTTAATCGTATAATGCTTATAAGGTTGTAAGGAAATTTGTCTGAAATACATAATAAATAACTTTTATTCCTTTATTAATAAAAATAAATTCTACACCTAATATTTTCAGAGGTGAGCTGAACTACTACGAAATATTGAAAACGAGCTGTAAGTTACATATAGTATGAGGTATAAAAAACTTATTTCTTCCTTTTCCACGAAGGCCTCGGCCGTCAAGACCTACGTCCTTCCGATCCTCGACTACTGCTCGGCGGTGTGGTCCCCGCACACAGCGGCGGCCACCCATAAACTAGAGATGGTTCAGAGGAAGGCGGTTCGCTTCGCCACCTCCCTTGGCTACTCATGGGACGTCAGCGTCACGCGGGTTCTCATCAATGTCCAGTGGCCACCCCTTGTGTCGAGTCGACGTGTTAAGCGCCTTGTCCTGATTCACTCGGTCATCAATAAATCCAACGGCGCGCTCACCGACCTCTCTAACTCAATAGTCCCCTCTGCGGGGTGCTCGTGTCGCGCGGACTATGGTCCTGCCCTTCATGCGGACAAAACTTCGCAAACACTCCTTAGTTCCCTCGTCGGTCCGTGACTGGAACGCGCTGCCTGACCATTTGAAGTGTCTGCCTCAGACAAAAGTTCGGCCCGGCACTTCGGGAGTTCCTCGGTTTGCCATAAGTGCCTCTGTGTGTTTAATGATCATTTCATTTTACGTCATTTTACGTTACTTTTCTTGTAAATCTGACTGTATATACTTTTTTTTTCTGTATGTCTGCATTAAGTCACCACTATGTACCTTATCTTTTCTGGCGTGATGGGCACCGCCTTTTGCCAGTTAATAAAACTTTAGAACTTTAGAACTATTTTATGAAATGCACTAGCTAAGACACTTTGTGTGTTTAAAGTCAGTAAAGTGCGAAATTTACGGTTGACTCTGCCCGCCTCTGCCAAGGTCGAGTGAGGGGTTGGGGGGGATGAAAAGCTGCTTGTCTTTCTTATTTTTTCCAGCTCACTTGCGTTGCCCTAAGAACGTTATAAATAAATGGTTTATTTACCTTTCGAAACGTAGATCCTTAAATTGACAGCTTGCTCTAATAAGTAGTTACTTGTTATGTGATGCGAGCTAAATTCGTTAAACTCTGATGTTAGGGGATATGAAAAAAAACCCCGATGAATCAATAACGCTTTTCCATTATTATTTATATGGGTGCCTATATTATACATAAAGAAGGTCCGAACATTTAAGAAAATGAACCTCCAAGGTACGAAAGAGATGGCGATACTTTCGTCATCCGCCAAACAAAAAGCATGATCCATAGTTATAAGAAATGTATATAAAGGTCTAGATAAATTTCGGGGCGTCTAAGCCTAACATAAAATACGGAATTGACACCTAGCAGACACCGAGGAAGGCGCGTGACCAACAGCGCGAGCTCTCTTAGCATTTTAGTACTAAGTGCTTGACCTTTCCGCACATTGAGTTGGGAATATTAATCTAGAGGTCCAATCGAAACGCCAGATTTCAGTATTTCGCGAAACAAGTTTTTTAAAATAAGAATACTGTCGTCTGCTCCGAAATGACGAGAAAACGTTATCATTCTACCCGTGGCGCCGTCTATCTCTCTATGGTTCGTTCAAATAAGACGCGTTTTCTGGCAAAAAGATTTTGTTTTTCAAAAATAATGGATGGCGCCACGGGTCATATAATAACGTTTTCTCGTCATTTTAGAGGAGACGACACATTCGTTATTTTCAAAAACTTGTTTCGCGGGGAGCAGATTTGATTGGATCTCTAGATTAATATTCCCAACTCAATGTTTCCGCAGGCCGTAGTCTTTAGACACCATCTGTTGGTGACTTTTAGTATAATTTTAAAGCAGGAGACAATGGCTCTCGCGACGATAGCACAAGCTTTCTTACTGATAGATAGCGCCTTATAAGGATAGCCTGCAGAAATTACGCGTTTCTGCTAGCTGTCACCTCCGTATTCACTCCCTTTGAAATATTTTATCTAGACCTTTATATACGTTTCCTATATATATGGCATGATCAAAGCTACAGTCATAGATAAAATAACTTCGTATATAGATAGGAAACTTCATGTTGTAGAAGTGACGCCAGAATTTGGCCGACATCTGGTGGCGGCACCCGAATATTATTATTTGGTGAAGTTCGCACTACACGAAGTCCGTACTAGAACCTAGGTGTAACTCAATCCCAATTGCAAAGGCTTAAGCGAGCTATATGTATTAAAAGTACTTTTTCTTGAACTGAGAGCAAATTTAAAAAATAGCACTAAAGAAATAGCATTCAGTAAAGATTTCAAGTTTGTTTTAAACGCTATTTCTGGTATATTTGAAGACATTCACCTTGCAAAATACGTTTATTCCCAAAACTCCGACCTCAAATTCCTCAATACTTTCTACACTCTTGAGAACACAGCCAACTGGCGCAGTCACTAGATGTCAGGGCAATCTCGTGTGAGTCAGTTTGCCCCATTAAAGTTTCCTATCTGTATACGAAGTTATTTTATCTATGGCTACAGCTTCTAATTGGGCCACTTCCCGCCATTCGAATGAGCGTTTTAGTTTTTTCTCCGATTTCTATGATTGAAACCTTAGTCAAGTTTTTGGGCACAATCGCAAAAATTGATACAATGGTTACGAGGGGTAAAATGTGGTGAAATCACAAATATTGGCACTGCGAATTTTCTACTCAACGAAATCAATATTGGAATAAATACATGTAAGGGAAAACGCCTTGATGGCGTTATTTCTCATTCTCCCATTTCTATGCTTGTCATGGTCCAATTTTCCGGCGGGAAATCGCTGGTGTAGGAATTCGGCTGCACCGACCTTATTTATGCTTCTCTTAATTCTGCAGCCGCTCTTTGGACAGCTATACCCAACTTACCCATGGTATATTACAAAACAAAGCTCAATACTCCGGACAACAAAGTACAGTAATAAATTTTAATAATATTTGCTCGAAGTTTTTTAATTTCTTCAAATTTGTTTTACCCAGTCGCGTATTTTGTCACTCTTTGCAATGCAGTGTATAGGTGGTTCCAGAAGAAAATAGGGGGAAGTACGCTTCTAGTCAGTTTTAGCAAGGCGTCACTTTTCACGAATTTTCGCGCCATAACGGTTTGCCGGGAAATCGCGGATGAATACATCGTTTAAAAAAACAATTTTTCTTAAATCGAACAATTGTAACATATTTTCCTTTTCATTTTCTGCTAAATGAGCTAAGGTGTCTTTGCTTTCGACGTTTATCGCCGTGTTGAAATAAAACCAAAGTGGAACTACTTTTTCAGTTTGGTTTATTTTGCGTTAAAAGGCGTTTTCGTGGGTCACACGACGACTTCTACGGCTCAAAGCTACAGATACGTACTTCCCCTATTTTCTTCTGGTGGTTCTCATAAAATTAATATTATTTAGTTTTTCCCCTTCCAATAGACGTTCAATAAAACATCTTTCAGGAAATCTCCAAGAAGTAATATTTAAAAGAGCCAGGTCTTGCAAGTTACTGTTTATATAGTACAGCCCCGATCAAAAGTTTCTGGCCGTTTTCTCTTGGCAGCCATTTTATTTCTATTTTAGGTAGAGAAAATTAAACCTAATTTAATTTGTAAGTGCTTTGTTTCACTTAAAAATTAAATAAGGGTTAATTTTCATGTTTTCCGTTATCACTATTTCTTCAATAGCTTTACAACCACAGCAGATCCGATTTGAAAAATGAAACCATATTTGGTTTCCGAATATTAGTACGCTTCGAACAAGCGTAGACACGACAAAATATATTTATTTTTACATAACGTAATTTTGGAGGGGTTTGTCTATTTCCGGCTTTGCTCGCGCCCTAATTGTGGTAGGGCATTAATTGTCACTGCATATTATTTTCGTGAGGGTATTCTTTCATAGAAGCCCTCATTCGGCTCTCTACCTAAAATAGAAATAAAATGGCTGCCAAGAGAAAACGGCCAGAAACATTTGAACGGGACTGTACTTGAGGAAATAATGGAAACTTTTCACCTGTAAACAGAACGTCGTGTTATAGCAAAGCCTTAAAGGGACTTTCAAGAAAGACCTAGTCGATTTGAAATACGTCATTCGGTCGTAACTTTGGCTTTACAGCGAACGGCGACCGAATGACGTATTTTAAATTGACTAGAGGGTTTCTTGAAAGTCCCTTTAATATATCAAAAAAATTTCTGGTTAAAAGGGAACACGTCTTGTTGCATACCGTGCAGGTGAAAAGTTTCCTTTAATTCAACTATACAAGCAGTAACTTGCAGGTCCTGGCTCTAGGAAATATTATTTTGGCGATTTCCTGGAAGATGTTTTATTGAAGCGCTTATACCGCGCATCATGAATGTATTCATTTTTAGAAATGAATATATCATGGTACATTATTGTACGCTGAAACCAAATTATCACAAATAGAATATGTAGCATAATTACATATATTATCAGGAAACTATTTCGGTATACACTTGGAATGTCTAACTAAGATTTTTACGGCCGTGATGAAGCTCGTAGAAATGGGCGTGTCTTAAAGCGGGAAAACTCCTTTTATTTAATTATTTATTTATTTATTGATTTAAATACATAATAGACTGCTAAGCTACAGTAAGCTTTTGTGCAATCTTACAGGTTGTGGCTTATGGAAATACGTCAAACATGAGAAAAAGAAAAGATGTGAAGGCAATAGTACAAACAGGGGATAAATGGGAACAGGGCGGGGTTACTGAGAGTCTATGAGATGGTTTCTAATGTTGCCATCGGGCGTGAGGTGCAGTGGAGTACCTCGCTGGGTAATTTATTCCACAAGGTAATTGTACGGACGGAAAAGTGCCATTGACGGGTGGTAGTACGGACATGTGGTTTGACTATCTTGGCATTATGAACTCTCGTTTTTCGAAGAGTGGCGAAGTCGAAGAAAGTATCTGCCTTTAAGGCGGAGTTACCAGTCCAGATATACCAGAGTTGGAGAAGGTCGTTGATAGTATGTCGCAATAGTGGCGCGTCAATGGCAAGTTTGGAGTTCCGCATCTCAGGCGTATCGGTTTCGAGCCCTTTCGTTAGTTTGGTGAATCGGTTGTGGGCTTTGGTCAGTTGGTCTCTATCTCCAGTCATCTGCGGGCTCCAGACCTCCGAGGCATAATTTATTTGAGGAAGCACGAGTGACTGGTATAGGGTACGTATCAGGCGCGGGGACCGAAAATAGAAGGAGCGCCTGGTTAGTCCCATCAAAGAATTTATTTTCTTGACAACCTTTGTCGTGTGATGAGAGAAGGTGAGTGATGAATCGACCCATACTCCAAGGTCGCGGATGGGTGAATCGGGTTTGGAAAGTGACATGCCGTTCATGGTATAGTTGAAGCGCAGATTTTTGCTACCTAGGTGGTTTACTCCACTTTTCAGGATATTGTAGGTCATACCGTGGTCCCTTGCCCATGCACTCACAGCGTCAAGATCCTCTTGGAGGGATTGTTGGTCTTGTGACGTAGCTACAGGTTGGGCGAGTTTGGTATCGTCAGCAAAGAGGTACGACTGGGAATGGAGGACGACTGTGGGCCATGAGTTTATGAAAATGGAAAAGAGAATGGGTCCAAGTACGCATCCTTGTGGGACACCACTTGTCGGTATAAGCGGTGCGGAAATACAGCCCTTAAGGACAACAGCATGATGGCGACCTGTGATGAAACCGCACAGCCATTTTAAGGCATTGCCCTGCACACCAGCTTCTTCGAGTGACGCAATTAGGCCAGAGTGTGGGATAGTGTCAAAAGCCTTGCTGAGTTCCAAGTAGATGACATCTACTGGGGACCCAGAGTCAAGGCATCGAGTCCAGTCATTGGTAGCCATCAGTCGTTTCGAAGTACAAGAGTGTTTGGAGCGAAATCCGTGTTGTGAAGGGTGTAGGAAATTGTTGTCAGTCAAGAAGGTTCGAAGCGGATTATCAGCCAGCCGTTCTGCAACCCTCGCCAGTAGACAGGTTTTGACTATTGGGCGGTAGTGTGTTGGGCTGGTACGTGCTCCTGCCTCGTGAATTTGTGTGATGGTAGCATATACTTCCAAACTTGCGGGACTACACCGGAAACTTTTGTTGATAATTACAGTTACTGGTTGCGCAATAAGAGGTGCTAATGTTTTCAATAGATAGGGTCTAAGGGGTGTAGGCCATCAGGTCCGGCTGATATGATCTAGAGCCATTAATTGCTTGAAGACTGACGTTTTAGTGCAGGAGAAATCGGTGAGATAGTTATCTTTGGGAGTGATATGGGTTGGATGTGTAGATGCGGGTCGGGTAGGTGGTGGGATCGTGTTGGAAGAGACTGCGGCAATTGTTTATTTAGAAAAACTCTCGCGCCTCGCTACCCTAATTCGACCAAAACTCGTCATAGTTATTATATTAATAGCTTACCCGATTATCTCTTTTATAACCACACAAATACCGGAAATTAGGTATCACTACACTTCTTTCCATAGAAATCTCATAGGTAACTAGAATGCTGCCGAATACGGCCGAGCTTGTTGCCAGTTCGTTTTGAACCTTCCGCCAATGAGAGGCCGTAGAGTGGTTCCGCCAAGGAGGATAATAATCCTACTTGGTTCCGCTACTATCGTGGGAGCTAGGTGACGTCATTCTCTCTGGTGACATTAAATTCTTGGCAGAACCACTCTTTGAGCTCTGATTGGCTGAGATCTGGCTATCATCTGCCACGGCGTTTGGTCCATTTGCCAGTTACACGGCAGCATATATGAGATTTCTATGCTTCTTTCGCGTTGAACATTATAATTACTTTAAAACATTAAGTACTATAACAAATTGAGGTTTTTAAATCCATTGCTTTACAAGACTATTTTGCGCAGGAAGATCGCTTATTTGTTACCATGACGACGCATTATTTTCGCGTCAAACCTCGAGTCAATGAATTAGAAATGTCGTGTTACGTATTACACTTGACGTAGTTAAGCCCCGCCTTTTTCCCGACGCGCTTTCGTATCACCGTCCCAATGGAACCTTAGACATTCCAAGTGTTTACCTCTATAGTTTCCTGATATTATGTTACAATGATTATTCGCGACCGAAAACTATCGCTACGCGCCTTTTGGATCGCCATTGAAACCTAGATAGGTAGCGGCTAAAGCAGGCGCTATTGCCTTTATTTTCATTTTAATTCGTAAATTTGCCTTTATAAATAATTATACCTGCATTTTAATATTTTTTTTTAATCGTTTGCTAATATTTTGATAAGTTAATTTAAAGGGCCACTCCGGCGTTTGAAAAATTCAACCCGAATACAGCACGTGGTAGCAGATACGACCAATCATATTCTGGAAACTAGCGTGTGAAACAGGTCAAATTAAAACGCTGGTGTGGCTCTTTTAAGAAAAAAAACGTTCTTATGACTTTTTAATTTGTCTGTAGCAGACGCTAGAATCATAGGCGCTAGCTCGGACTCGGAGACGCTAGCGCCGTTACGCCACCTAGACTCGTTTCGGTCGCTAATAGCCTTTCCTTTGAATTTATCGTATGGTCGGAAATTATCGATAGCTATCATACGTCTGGCAACGCTGATATGTATATTAAAAAATGCCCTCTGATGGAAATGGTGCGAAACTCTAGATCTTTCTTCTTCCCGGACTCCAGCGATTTCACCCGCCGCCCGCCGGCGTGACAAATAGGCCTAGCTCGCTTCGTTCGTTCCTTCCCCGACGTTCTTTCGATCAAGCGAGCAAGCTAGGCCCAAACGAGCCCAAACCTGGATTATCTTAAATTTCCAACCTCACGGTTCTGTAACGAATAATAAGATTGGAGTTCCATAAATAACAAAAATGGAAACCGCTAATTTCAACTACTTTCAATCTACCTGCACCTGGAAAGCTACAGAAGGAAAAAACATTAATGAGGCAATTGCTTGGTCTGATCGAAATGAAAAGTAATGCCTATTTCCGTGTTACTTTTTGTAATTTTACTTAAAAGTTTCCATAATTCATTTATTTAGCTCAGACATTGAAGAAACAATTCAAGCTGAAAACTGTGTGCTGCTAGAATCACCAACTGAAGCTTCAGAAGCTGGACCTCCAACTAATGAATGTCGGCTTATGCTCTTGGCTCACCCGCCTTACTTAATTCAGAAAGTAACTGTTTTATGTGAAGCCAGATTGATAGAAGTCTACGGAAGACACAATGAGTATTTAAAAACTATTCGTAACCAAATTGTGGATGAAGTTGATGATATGGTTGTTTTCCGTGGAGATGTGCAATTGGATAGGCCTAGCCCCGAATGTGCTCTTAAGGTATGGTGCCTAACAATTAGCTCTATACCCTATCACTGTCATTTTTCCTCTTGGGTGCTATTGGAAGTAAAGAAAGAGACGAGTGCATCGACAATTTAGGGCCCATTCATTTTCATGGCATATAATTGCTAATTGGTCTAATGCCATTGATAGGGAAGAAAGTTTATAAGGTTTGTTGTTACTATAGCGACCAATGGTGGAGCAATGTATTATTAGGTTTCTGTGTTCACTTTAGACACTGTTTGGAACACTAGTGGTATGATTAAAGGACCACACTGGTGTTTGAAAACCAATTGAGTAGTAATTGAGTAACTCCTTCCCTTGTGAAATGTATGTATAAATGATGTCTTCAATACTGTTTTGCCATTTTTTCAGCTCTAGTTCTACTCTAGAGACATTTACAGTGGGCCTCTTTTATCATGCCACAATATGAATCCTAAAGCTTTGATGACGTGTAACACCATTGTAGATATAGTCACAAGAACCTTAATTACATTATGTACATGCTATTTTACAGTTTACAGGTCTGAAAGTTAAAACCTCTATGTGGCTTTATGGAGTTACCGTTAAAGTTTACCCCATGCAAAGTAACACTCCCCCAGCTTCTACCCTGTTAAATCCTCCAATCAGTGGAATAGACCGAAACCGAAATAATGCTCAGTTTATGTCTGTTATGACCTCTCTATTTGGTCCTCAAATTGATCATAGACCACCTGCTGTAGCAGTTACCACTCCTCCACAACCTGATATGATGGGGTTATTTATGTCACTAATGCAAGCTAACCAAGCTCAAGCCCCATCAATGCCAATAGATTCTACAACTTCTCAACAAACTGTACCAGCTCTTACTAGTCCCACCCAACAACAGTCTGTTATGCAGTTAATCAGCCAAATAGCTCAACAACAAATAGCTCAACATTATCCAGTGCCTAATGTACAATTACAAAATGGTCCTGAATCCCAATCTCCAGCTAACACCCAGGGCCAAGTTAATGGCTTAGCCACTAATGCAACGCTTCTCGAAAGTGGAATCTTAAATAATGATGAAAATGTTCCTAATGCCAATAATCAAACGCAACAAAGACAGGAGCCTGAAATGGATACGAAGTCAATAAATACTCAAATTGATGAAATCAACACAAATGTTGAGAAGAAACCAATGGAGTCTGCACTAAATCCCCCTAATAATTTGACTGTTGAAAAACCAGGCTCTTCCACTGCTGTTCAGCCTGCTGGCTTAAGCAAATCAGTTGGTGGCACACCTTCATGGTATAATATATTCTTTAGTTGTTTTCAGTAATTAACTGCTTTACTTGAGTTTAGCATATTCCAAACTACATTTTCTTTGGGTAGGGATTTCCTTTTGAGGGAGGGGGAATAGATGGAGCTTCCCCTCTAATAATTTCACTCAAATGACAAGATTAAAATATTTGATGAACCCATTTTTTTGGAAAAAATATTTTGACACAAATTTTCCAAAATCAAGGCCTCTGGCCCCTTCAGTATGAAACTGTCTTTGGCCAAAAGATAGATTACTAGTATTTTAGAGGATTTGGGGGCTACAATAGAGTTATGGGAATATGAACCTATGGCCTGTCTTATTTTATAGAAACACCTATTTGTCTGCCAACCAATATGATTTAAGCCTCAGGTGGTGCCTTGGGTTATTATTTGTAGATGGCTTAGCTTCCAGATTTCCCAAAGAAAATGTTTTTTGTTAGGATTTACCTTTGGATGCTTTATTTCCATTGAAGTAATAAATTAGTGGAGTAATTGATTTTAATTTACTGTAGTGAAGCTGCGCTAGAACTTCCAGCTGAGGTTGTTGACCAAATAACCGATTCAGTAGTGAATAATATTGAGTGTGGCTTAGAAAATATGGAGCAAAGGCTTTGGGGCAAAATTGTAAATCGACTTCAAGAAATGGAAACTCGAATAATGGCTAGAATGGAGGAAGTCATCGACGCTTTGAGGGAAGTTGAAGATGAAGCTGACGAAAGAGAAACTCCAGAAAGGGAAGATGAACAAGATTTGGAAGAAGAGGAAGAAGATATAGACAGTGTTTTAAAAGTGTGAACAATCCCTCAGTTTTTATAATAACCCCTATTCTAGTCAGAATAATGTTGCGCTAGTTGACAATCCCATTGCTTAAGTTTCAATTTGAGCAATATTTTTTAAGTGGGTTCATTATAGTAGGTCTGTTTAGAATACAACGGGTTGAAAATGATAAACTTAAGAATTTTTTATCCACTTTTACAAATGCTATTGGGAATATTTAAGGCTATATTGAAAAGGTGGTAAAATTAAATAACACCATAAACAAGCTATGGTGATCTTGATGAGATCTGCTCTTCCGACAGTGAATACTCCCGCTTGGCCCATTTACTTTAATTTTATCATTACCCAGTTACAAATTACCCAAAATAATAAGCTGGGCTAATTATCCTCAGTTGTCTCAAGAGTCATTTCTTAATTATGTGACAAGTTAACAACCCACTTTATTGCATATTGGTACTATTATGGGTGAACTGAACAAGTTAACTTTGAAAACTGAGCACACCGATACTGCTCTAGATATTATTATTTGGGTGGACCATACCTCATATATAGTTGTCCACTCAAATAATAGCTTTGGTAGGGAACGAGCTCTGAAATTTTTGGTGGCTCAGGCAGGCAATGGTGTAGACAAAGGGGGTTTTTTTGTTAATCTTCTTTTGACATGGTACTAAATTTCCACCCCCACTTCAATTTTACACAGTCTGATTCCTACCTGCCCTTAATGATGAATTTCTTGCTATGCTACTGCAAGCTGGCCATCCAAAACAACCAAGAATTCTGGCAGGGATCTCTGTGCTACCAATGAAAAATGTGATGGCTCTGGTAACCATCAATATGAGTTATCCAATACAACTTTTTAAATTTTTGGCTATCATTTGCACATACGGAACTCAAAAATAAAATTTTGTCCAATGCAAAACATACGGTGATGTGGACAATGTTATTTACCAATGAGAAAAAATATTCAGCGGCAATGTTGCACCCTGTTAAAACTACAACTAGGACATTGTGAGCTGCCACTTTCCATCGATATGCTTTGACAGGATTTGTACAGAACCTGGATAAGATGGGGATTTTCAAATTGGGGAAAAAAGTCAGGGATTTTATTAGTCAACACACGTGTGACTTTTGTACTCCACGACTAGTGTAAAAGTTAGTTCTAGTAATTACTTAGAAAAAACCGATTTTTCGTACACTATAAAAACTCTTAATTACCCTTAAACATGTAACGCACCTCTTTAAGGGAAATTAAAAGAGTTTTTATAGTGTATGAGAAATCGTTGTTTTTTCAAAGTAATTACTAGAAGTAGTCAACACACATTGCATCGTGGAGAATATTTTCAATATATCTTCTCTTGCGGGCTCATGGCAGGCACCGTTTCCCCAGAAGGGGAGAGATGCTGCTATAAAATATAATTCAGTTGGGGATATTACCAAAAAGGTTTGAAATCCGAAAATTTCGTAAGAAACCTGTTTGACCCAACAAATTTCAGCAGAGATACACAGTGGCGTAGCAAGGGGGCAGTCTGCCCTGTGCGGCACTTTTTATGAACTGTCCCTGGCAATTGGTATAGGAGATAGAGACTGAAATCTGGTGTACATTGAGAGGGGCGGAAAACTCTGGGAGCACCCCACATCTTCCAACGCGATGGAAACACATGTCGGTTTTTTCTTCCCTACCTCTTGTGCCCAGGGAAAATTTTGGCATTCTCACCATATCACTTAAAGGGAAAATAAGCTCAGGTATTTGGTGTGGAACACCAACGCTTGCAGCTCTGGCCGCTCTTGCCTTCGGCTTTAAAAATGTTTGGCGCCACTGTACAGGGACATTTGAAAAATTGAAGGGGTCTTCCGTAAAGATTGCTTTGCAGGTTATATTCCCTTTAAGTATCAATAAATACATAATTTCCCAAAATATACAGGGCTAATTTCTAATTCTGATAGCCCAAAAAAAGGTCCCTTGTCCAGATCATGGTTATAAAGTGGATTTGTTTAATGTCAGTTGCATTTAAGTTTTACTTAATATTGAATCTCGCATTATGTTCCTTGGAAAGTTTAAATTAATTGTTTATAATTTTTTTCTTTGTGGGTCTTATGTGAAAATTATCAGTCGAGAAACGATTGAGTAGAGCAGTAAATTTAAGGTGCTATATGAGACAATAAAACAAGTTTCTTAAACAGACGTTTTTATTTCGGTGTCCAATTAAAACCGTATCAAATCAACTTTTATTTTAAAATTCTTTATGAATTGATCCGAGTTCAAGTAACTTTGCAACTTCGTTGGTCCTAGTTGATTGGAATGCAGTACCTATGCTCCACACTTGTACTTTGCCATTAACTGATGCAGTTGCAACAAGTTGGTAGCTTAAATGATTATAAAAATACTATAGTCACCCTTAGACAAAGCGATAACGCAGTGGTCCTGCATGTTTGATATAGTGTTATAAGGAGGTATTTATGACAATAATTCCTAGGGCGAGACATTTCGGGCCCCGGGGCAAATTATGCATCGTGGTCCCCTCTTAACTGAAATTTTCAAGGTAGAGAGCTAGGCGATGGGCCCTTTTCCGCCCGACCCTGGGGATTTTACCTTCTCTGTACAGACGGTCTATCTTTCTCACAATTCTCAGTGGATGAGAACCCAAGAGGGTTCGTCTCAGTTTATAGACCGTTGAGAACGAGAACCCGTAAAATTAGGTTTCGGTATAAGTTTAACGAGGACATAAGAGTTAGTTTTCCTTTAAAGCCATTTTATTTGGCATTAAAGGGGCACAAAATCATTTGAAAAATTCTTGTGATAACGGATCGAACGAAAAATAATTTGAAATTTTCGAGCCTTATTACCGAAATTCAAACGTTTTTGTGGCCTTTAACTTTAAAGTTTCTCATATTTATCATATATGGTATTATGAATGAATTAATTTCAACCGTGAATATCAAACTTCATTAGT